>NC_034601.1:10298006-10305767 GCF_900095145.1 Mus pahari | reverse complement strand
ATTTCTGAGTTCGAGGCCAGCCTGGTCTACAAAGTGAGTTCCAGGACAGCCAGGGCTATACAGAGAAACCCTGTCTCGAAAAACAAAACAAAAACAAAACAAAAACAAAACAAAAACAAAACAACAAAAAGAAACCCTCAGGAGTGTGGCTGATGCCTTTGAGTTAGCAAGTCATTTACTGATAGTCATCTCTTGCACAAGTTGCCTTGGCCTGTCTTCAGAGAAATTGCTATTTCCAAAAGCTGCTACCCATATTTGTAAATTTCCACCTACAGGAGGATTTTTTCCAGCTCTTTCCTGCCTCTTACAGCAACACCTCTCCTAAAAGGAACCGACTAAGTCTTGGTGAAAGGGTGTTAAACTCCTTTGAGCCCAGCCCACTGCTTTGTTGGTCTCTTTTCCTCTAACAGCTTGCATTTCAGCAAGAATTACCACAAGAATTTCTTAATCTCTAAATCACTTGGTAAACAAGGCTTTAAATAAATTTCTTGCTCTATCAAAATGGCTGGATGGTCAAAGAGGCACAAGGTATCATTTTACCAGGAGGACCCATTTTGTTTGCTTTAAAGGACTAATGTAAAAATATCCACATTTAAAAATAAATGAATAAAATCAAATACCTAAGCAGAACAAAACTAAATTTCATTCTAAAACTTCCTCTTGACAATGTTTAAATGTTGTTTCTATTCCTTGTGAATTCCATGGTCTCACTGTAGTGGGGAGAACTGGCCTTTAGGCTCATTAAAATCTGAATGTAAATGTTGCCTCTCCCTAGTGTCCTGATTGCTTTGCATCAGTGACTTTATATTCTATAAATGTTTTATCTATGGGGTGAAGTGCCTTGTGAGAATTCAGTCCATCATTCTTCAAATATATACTCTCAAAGACACAGGTGAAATAGTTAGGGTTTTCTGTCACTTGATGCAGCTGGCCTGGGCACCTGCTGTAGAGGACAAAGCTAGTAGGCAGCACTGCCCGGGCAGTCCTCCATGGCATGATGCTGGTGAGTTCAGCCTTTCTGTTGTTCCAAGTACAATGCAAGCTGCCCTCTGCTGTGACATGACTGATCCATGAGTCACCTGGCACACCTTGGGGCGTAGAGCCAGATGGGGATCAGAGGACGCTGACTTGTCACTAGAATAGAGTGCCAGATTCCTTGGGAAGTTCCAGAGGGTACTCAGGTGTGCTAGAGGTTTGAGGGAGGACTCTTGCAATCAACACTTCAGGGGAGGAGAAAGGTCTTTTTCTTCTTCTTCTTCTTCTTCTTCTTCTTCTTCTTCTTCTTCTTCTTCTTCTTCTTCTTCTTCTTCTTCTTCTTCTTCTTCTTTTTCTTTTTCTTCTGATTGATTTTATGTATATGAGCACACTGTAGCTGTACAGATGGCTGTGAGCCAGCATGTGGCTGCTGGGAATTGAACTCAGGAACTCTGTTCACTCTGGTCCAAAGATTTATTTATTATTATATGTAAGTACACTGTAGCTGTCTTCAGACACATCAGAAGAGGGTGTCAGATCTCACTATGGATGGTTATGAGCCACCATGTGGTTGCTGGGATTTGAACTCCAGACATTCGGAAGAGCAGTCAGTACTCTTAACCACTGAGCCATCTCGCCAGCCTGAAAGGTGGTCTTCTAAGCAGCCTCAGTACACCCCCCCCCCCATCCTTGGGAAGCTCCATGGTAAGGGAATCCTACATGACTGACCCAAGCTCCAACTGACTCCAAGGAGGACCAGGCACAGAGAAGTCTTGTCCCTAAAAAGTTGATATAACCTTGGCATTACAAGTGGGCCAGTATCATGTATATCTACTTGGAAACTTTCTTTTAATTTGTGCCTTTCCCCATTCTTGACCCTCCTTACTCTCAAGATAGAGGAGGAGCCCACTCTGACCCCAGAAGGTTAAGGAAGAAGTGAGGTTAAGAAGGTTAAGGGAAAATTTGAGATGACTGCTCTGTATCTATTTTTGGTGAGCATGGTGAGAATAAGAAGTCACATTCTGCTTTGCCTCTGGAATTCCTCATCAGTATGTTCAGTAGTGCTGTTCTCACCTGTAGAATTTGGTTAATCCTTCTAATTTCCTGAGCTACTGACCAAGTATTCAGGCACCATGGTTTCACAAAATAGGAAAGCCTAACTGAATAAGACCACTCTAAGGTTACAGAACAGGTTTCTAAGGTTACTCAGGTCTTCAAATTTATGCAGCAAGAACTTTATTCACTGAGCCATTCCTCTAAATGGATTTCAAACTTTAAAATTGCTACCCACTTTAAGAAATATCTCAGGAGCCTGATATGGTGATGTACTCCTGTCATCGCAGCACTTGGGAGGCTAAAGAAAGGAGGACTAATTCAAAGCCACCCTATGCACTTCAGAAAAAAACAAAACAACCAAAGCTAATCTTAGGAAGAACATATATCTATCTTCTTGAGGCAAGTTTAAAAACAAAACCAAGTTGTGCCAGTATAGGGGCACTCATCACTTTGAGAATGAGGCAGGAAGACGGTTTGTTGTTAGCTCAATGCCAGCCTGAGCTACAGAGTGGATGCCCATACAGCATGGACTACATGATGAGGTAAAAACAAACAAACATCCAATTATTACTTTTAAAATCTTTATTTATTTCTTACAGTTCACTTCCTCGAAAATATACTCACTAGCATCCACTTATAGACGACTTCTACTATTGGGCTGTCCAGAATTTTAAGGGTCCAGTGACTTAGACTCCCTGGAGAGCCAACTGCCATTATACTGCCTCACATCATTTTAAATGTGTTATTCCCATGTTCGCTCTTCTTAATCTTTTATCAGCTATTTCCACAAATAACTCGAGGATTCCAAATGTACTCGGTGTTAACCCTAGTGTAGAGAGCAAGCTTTGAAGAGATTCCGGCCTGGGTTTAGGTTATCACCTTCTCCACCATTTGCCGGTGATCTCCCTCTAGAAAACACAAGTTCCTCCTCTGTAAAACGGGCATCGTTGACCTGAGGCGTGCGAAGACTTCCTAGTGTTCACCTTAGAGTGGGTGCCGTGTAAGATGATTTTTTTAGGTGGCACTTCTTAGACTAACAGCATCCATCCACAGCATTCTGGAAGTTGACAGAAAATAACAACTCTTGGTCCTCGCCTCAGAAAGACCCAAGGGTGGGTCAGAGCAGTCTATTCTAACCAGTCTTCCAGGTAATTCTGACGCCGGGTTAAGTCTGGGACTCGGACTGAGCACGCTGTACCATCCACAAAGCCTGCCAAGCGGAGGGGAGGGGAGGGGAGGGGAGGGGAGCAGTCAGCACCTTGACCTCTAGGACTTCAACGGCGACAAAAGGCAAAGCGGTGGGGTCAAGCCTCTGCTCTAGGTCCACTCTTTTCTGCATTATAGCCCGCCTCACACGGTCGCTGATTGGTGGAGTCTCATGTGGCGCCTCGCCAATCACCGGAGCGCAGGCACAGCAGAGCCGGGAAGAGCCATACTCCTATTGGTTGGAGGCCGCGCCGAGAGCAGCGTACACGCACTGGAGAGGCGTGGCGCCAGCGGCCGTTGAAAAATGGCGACTGTTACTGAGCTGAAAGCTGGTGAGTGCATTGAGGGGATGCTCGGTTGCGGGGAGCGTCAGGCCTTCCCTATATGATAGGGATGGGACAGAAGGAGAGCGTGCGGGACACCGGCTCATCTCTTTCCAGGGTCGTTCTAGGGTGGCAGGGCCCGCCAGGGGCGGCCTTTGCGCATGCGCTGTGTGTTAGGGCCCGCCTTTGAGCTGGAGGAAGGGACTGGTCTCTATTGTCCCCTCAGGACCTCTGGGTATCTCTCAGAACCCTTCTGAGCCGACCGCGCCCAAAGGCCTCCGTTCTGAGCTGACCACGACAACACCACAGCCACGATTTGGTGACAGACACACTTCTCAGTGATTTGCACGGCTAGCTCATCCGGACGACAACGTATGGATAGGTCCTCCTGGTCCTTTGGGAGAAACCTGAGACAAGAGTTGGCCATCCTGGCGGCTCTGCAGGATTTTTCGGAAAAGGTTTTCCAAAATGGTTGGTTGTGTGCAGGGTGCACGCAAGTTCCATCCCCAGGACTACAAAAGCAAGGAGTAGACATCAATAACACGTGTATACGGTTAATTCCGAATAGTAATTAGAGTTAACATTTGAGCTGTAATTGGAGTTAAGGTTCAGTATGTGATTCTATCAGACACTTAACAACTCATCCAACAAGTACTTGATACTGTGTACCAACGCTATGTCCATTTCATACATGAGAGTTGGAATAGTTCGTCCACGATAATTTAGATAGAAATAGACTCATGTGGAAACCCCATAAGGTGCAGTAGTGCACCGGGTCTTAATCATGCCATTCTGCTTCCCGTAGAATAAACCCAGTTCTGAGTTTCAAAGAATTCAGAAACTAAGCTAATGGTAATAGAAATCTGGAGAGGACCAAGTAGAATGGTTTGGAGACAAAGACTTAGTAACTAGTGACTGCATGTGTATTGGGGACACTGTGCTGGCGAGCATTCCAAAAGCAGACATACCTCAGTCCCCAGGAGGGACTTCACAGGAGTCAGTGAGCTGTTCTGGGGGTGGGAGTATATATAGTGCATGTATAGTGTATAAACTTTTCATAGGATTTCAAGATAAAGTCTATGGAAAATAAGTCGGGTTAAGACCAATTCCTGAAGACGTTTTTTTATAATAATAGCATTGTAAGCATAAGACTACAAGTAGTGCCGGGCATGGTGGCGCACGCCTTTAATCCCAGCACTCGGGAGGCAGAGACAGGTGGATTTCTGAGTTCGAGGCCAGCCTGGTCTACAGAGTGAGTTCCAGGATAGCCAGGGCTACACAGAGAAACCCTGTCTCGGAAAAAAAAAAAAAAAAAGAAGACTACAAGTAGTAAAATGATAAAAGAGCCCAGAGGTTATCCCTATACATTTAGGGGGCCTCCCTATATATGTTTTTCTGCATTCTCTGGTTCTTGGTATGCGTTGTGTCCGAGACAAAACTTGTTTCTAATCAGTGATCTTACATTTTATGGGCTTTCACTGGTCTACAAAACTCTTGCATCTCACCTAGATCTTTCTCTGAGGGGTAGAGTTTATTACCTCGGAGAGGGCAACTGAAGCATGGGTTACTGCCACCAAGGATGAAGGACATGCTACATTTCCCAAATCCAGCTCATTACTTTGCGTTTTCTGCTAAGTTCGAGGCTGTACTGTGTGTACTTCAGAGTAATTGGGACAGGATGCTTGCCAGCAGAAAAGAATCTTTCCCTTAATTTCCAAAGATGGAACTAGAGAGCAGGGGTTGTGTTATGATCCTAAGTAAGATAATGCTGCCCTTTTATGGACCTGTTACAAAGTATAATTGGTTGACAACCAGTATACCTGTAGAAAGGTTGAAGGAATGCTTTAGAAATAAAGGAGAAGAAAAGTGAAAAGTCTGTGTCTACCCTCGATCATGTGGTCAAGGACTGTTGTTAGTTACTAAAGATCAGAAGCTTTCTATATGTACCTAAATGTAACCAAACTGCCTTATGGATTTTAATTATTGTGGCATACTAATGCCTTTGCCATCAGCAGAGCAAAGTGCACTGTTAACCTACAGTTTTCATCAATAATGTAAGGTACTATATTATAAATATGTTACATTTAGTGAGGTCTTACTGTATTCTAGGCATTATGTTGATTTTTCTAAAATTGCTGTTTAGTCACAGAAGACTATTTGAGAAAGGAAGGTTCCATATTAGTTAAGGGATGATGACAGTTCAACCCAAGCCCATCTTCTATACTAAATCTGTATACTTATCTCAACTTCTGATGTTTGTCATAGTGTACCTTTTCAAGACAGAAGGTTACATTTGACATGCATACTCCTGCTGACTCCATAAGTTAGCAGTGGTATAGTCCCTTATTAGAGTTTCATTACATTTCTTTTTTTTTTTTTAAGATTTATTTTTGTGTTTCTCTCTCTCTCTCCCTCCCTCCCTCCCTCCCTCCCTCTCTCTGTTTTCCCCTCTCAGCCAGTGTGTGTTTGTGTGTGTGTGTGTGTGTGTGTGTGTGTGTGTGTATGTACATGTGTACAAGAGGAGGCCAGAAGAGGGCCCGGAGTTCCCCTGGAGTTACAGATGGTTGTAGGTGCCAGGAAGCAAACTGAGGTCCTCTGCAAGAACAATATGCGTTCCTTACTAAGTCATCTCTTCAGTCCCTTATGTTACATTTCTAACCAGGCTGGGCATTTCAAAATCCTACTGTTGGGCTAGTAATGTAGCTCGCTTGTCATGCGTGAAATCCTGGGTTCAGTCCCTAGCAACACAGGCATTGGGAGTGGTAGTGAACACCTATAATCCCATCACAGGCTACTTGTAAGATAGAAGAAGGAGAATCGGAAGGGTCATGTTCAGCCTAATAAGAAGTTATCCTTGGGATACAGCCTAGGTATGAAGCCCACGCTGATCTGACTCCCAGCCTCCCAAGTATTGGGATTACAGGAATGAGCTACCATTCAGCTAGGTAGAGTCAGGTGGATCGCTATGAGGTTAAGGCCAGCTGCGTATACATAGTAAGTTCCAGGACAGCCACAGCTACATAAACTCTGTCTCTCTCTCTCTCTCTCTCTCTCTCTCTCTCTCTCTCTCTCNCCTGGAACTCACTCTGTAGACCAGGCTGGCCTTGAACTCAGAAATCCTCCTGCCTCTGCCTCCCGAGTACTGGGATTAAAGCATGTGCCACCATGCCCAGTGATTCTGTCTCAAAAAGCAAAACAAAAAACCCAAAACTTTGGCTCTCAAAAGTTGCTCTGCAGTAATAATAATAATGACACATTCCCTCTTTTGTGGAGGGTGGGTGGTTTTCTGTAATCATCCTGGATTAAAGTACTCTCTGAGTCCACGTGGGAGATTTGGGTTGAGCTAACTGTGGTTGTGTTCATCCCTTTCTCCCATTCAACTGTAGTCCCTAACTGAAGATACAGCACTGATAAACTTAAATTTGTACAAATATTGATTGGATCATCACTGATGTCATTGTTCTGCTTGTCTCTTTGAATCAAGAGCTGTATTTTTGTCATTCTCCTTTAAGTATTATTCTTTAGCACATACCTGAAATATCAACACTTACACTATAACAGAAGCATTTATATTTTCTCTTTATTTAAACAGTTTTAAAGGACACCTTGGAAAAAAGGGGAGTGTTAGGGCATTTAAAAGCAAGGATCCGTGCTGAAGTTTTCAATGCCCTGGACGATGATCGTGAACCCCGGCCATCTTTGTCTCATGAGAACCTTCTAATTAATGAATTAATTAGGGAGTATTTGGAATTCAATAAATATAAATACACAGCCTCTGTTCTCATAGCAGGTAAGTGGTTATTCATTACTGGAGAAAAGAGCTCCTTTTTTTTTTTTCTAATTCTTAGAAAGCATTTAGCCTGAATATGTAATTTCATTACTGTGTCATGCAGACTGAACACTTGATATTCATGAGCTCTTGTCATAGCATGAACAAGTTCTGGTAAGCTTTGTGCTATTGGTGAAAGAGCTAGGACCTTCTACTGCAGGTTCTCTGTGGTGGTAGGAGCGCTTTGGCCCAAGAGCTCTCTGGATTCACGAATGAAAGACCACACCCACACCCACACCCATACACACACATATGCCAGTTACTTTTTTTTTTTTCTTTGTGTTTTTTTTTTTTTTTTTTTTTTTAGTTCTGGCTGTCCTGGAACTCACTCTGTAGACCATTATGAACACATCCTGATAATATTGAGAAGCA
>NC_034601.1:10242289-10297960 GCF_900095145.1 Mus pahari | reverse complement strand
TTTTTTTCGAGACAGGGTTTCTCTATGTAGCCCTGGCTGTCCTGGAACTCACTTTGTAGACCAGGCTGGCCTCGAACTCAGAAATCTTCCTGCCTCTGCCTCCCGAGTGCTGGGATTAAAGGCATGCACCACCACTGCCCGCAAGTTAACATCTTTTAAAATCTATATTTCATCTCTGCTACCCTGTTACCTTCTGGGGAGCTCACCCCATAGGCTCCTCATCCCTTTTCACCTGCATTGCTGGGTGTTTTTTCTCTTGCAGCTCCTAAATCTGATCCTCGCCTCCCCCTCGCCCCTCTCAGTCTCTTGCCGGAGCAGTCTAAAAGTCCTGCCCTGTCTCCCCCCTCAGCAAATGGCTGTACAGCAATTCTCTATTATCAGTTGAAGCCAGCCTAGGACAGGGACCCCTCAGTCTGGGGGCTTTTGGGGAGCTAAAATAAGACAAAGTTCTGCATGAATGTATGCAAAGTTAGGTATACATTCTCATAAAGGATAGCGATTCTGCCATGCTGAGGGTCTCTAAAGGTAGTATTACTGTCAGTTTCCCTCAGGTTTTATAGCTGGCTGTATAACACCTTTAACACGCCAGAGGAGAGCAAGAAAACGGAAAAAAAAAAAATTGAAAATAGTGTTAGGTGTCTTGGAATTGAGTGTCCCTGGGCTGAAATCATGACAGTGCTGTTTCATATGAAAGGTTTTAGTGTTTTAGGTTGGTATGCTTGCTCATGCCTGTAGCCCAAGTAACTCAAGGGGCTAAAGCAGAAAGACACTGCTTCAAAATATAAAATAGCTGTAGCTCAGTGGTAGAACATTTGCCAGAGCTTAATTCCCCATCACTGGTGGGAGGCTCGGCGAGGGGCGAATGGGAGTGGGGTGGGGTGATGATGGGACATGACTGAGTTTCTGCTCATCACGTTTGCCTTTTTCAAAATGCCATACATATATATGGAAGCCTAAAGGAGTTGCCTTTGATACTTGCCTCACCTCACCTAATACAATGCACTAAAGTGCATTAAAGGTGATGGTGGTGGTGGTGGCAGCGCACGCCTTTAATCCCAACACTTGGGAGGCTGAGGCAGATGGATCTCTGAGTTCAAGGCCAGCCTGGTCTACAGAGTGAGTTGCAGGGCAGCTGGGACTACACAGAGAAACCCTGTCTTGCAAAACCAAGCAATATAAGCACTGGTGGTTCGGACATGCTGACCTTGAACCTGTGGATAGGGGCTGCTGTGGCTGGACCACTTCAGCTGCTCTCAGAGGCATTTCGGTTGTTTATCCTATCTGATTGCCATGAATCTGACCCACAAAAACATTTACAGGGAAGGTTTTTTTTGAATCTTATTTTATTTCACCATGTTGTCTGGAAAGTGAATGCTTCCCTTCAGGCAGTAACCTACCACTGCTTTCAACTGGCCCTAGCATTTAACCTTCTCCCCAGGAAGATGGCGGCTCACACTTACAGCGCTCGGGAAGCAAGGTCAGAAGACCCCTGCAAGTCGAAGGCCTGGCTAGGACATAGACTGAATGTGAAGCAAGTCTGGGCTACACTGAGACTCGGTCTAGAAATATAACAATTAATTTTAATCTTAGAATTATTTTCCATGAATGGAATATTGATTGATTGATTGATTGAGACAAGGCTTCTTTCTGCATAGCCGTGGCTGTCCTGGAACTTGCTCTGTAGACCAGGCTAGCCTCGAATTCATAGAGAACCACCTGCCTCTGCCTCCCAAGTGCTGGAATCAGAATCATAATCGTGAGCCGCTATGGCACAACTAAAAGAATTTCTTTTTAATTATAAGTGTTCTATCTGCATTTATACTTGCATTCCAGAAGAGGGCATCAGATCCCTCTGTAGATGGTGGTGAGCCATCATGTGGTTGCTGGGAATTGAACTTGGGACTCTGGACGAGCAGCCTCTTAACCTCTAAGTCATCTCACCAGCTCTAAATATATATTCTTAAAATGAACTATTTAGTATTACCATGTGTTTATAAACTATGAACATCTCAGAAAACTTACTGAAGTCCAGCATTGTAGTTTTAGATGCAGAAACCATATTACCAATCACAAATTAAGGATATAAAAACTAAGTATGTGTTAAGCTGTAATTAATCTCCACATTTAATTGTTTGGGTATATGTTAACATCATAAACTCATATGTATGTTAGATCTGTCTTGAATATGCTGTCAGCATTCTTCCAAAATCTGAGAAATGTATCTACCTGGGAGGTATGGTTATTATCAAAATTGAATTTGCCTTTTAGATTAATAGACTCAGTGTTTTCCTGAATTTTTCCCTCCAGAATCTGGTCAACCTGTAGTTCCATTGGACAGACAGTTTCTCATCCGTGAACTAAATGCCTTTGAAGAATCAAAGGATAACTCAATGTAAGAAGTTTTTAAAAAGCGGTTTGCACATGTTATAATCAGATCCTCATGGCAGAGTGCTGGCTATGATTTAGTTTAATCCAACAGGAACTTATTGAGGTTCATTGTATGCTATACATTTTACAATATCTAAGAAGTGTAGACAAGTATCTGAGGTCTCTGCTGCAGCTGAGCTCCTGTGGCTTCTGAGGACTGAATGCCTAGCCAACCACCAGTACCAGTACCCCTGCCTCCCTCCCTTTCTCCCCCCTCCTTCCTTCCTTTGGGGGCTCCCCCCCAATCAGTTTCCTTCAATGGTAATTGACAAAGGGCCTTGAGTATGTGCAGCAAGCCCTTTACCCTGAGCAGTGCCCCTGTCCCAGCCCTCTACATCTTTCTTTTTTAAGCTTTTTATCTTTTGATTTTTTTTGGGGGGGGGGGTCCCCAGCTGTCTTGAAACTCTAGCTCTGTTCTAGCTCAGCCTCGAATTCACAGATGTCCATTTGACTCTACATTCAGAGTGCTGGAATTAAAGGTATACACCACCACCAACTGGCTTTTTTAAACTTAAAAAAATTTTTTGTTTATGTATATAGGTATTTTGTCTGCGTGCAAGTCTGTGCACCACATACATGCCTGATTCCCTCAGAGGCCTTGGAGCTGGAGTTACAGGTGATTGTGAGGCACCACGTGGGTGCTGGGCATTGAAGCTGGGCCTCCAGAGGAACAGCTAGTGCTCTTAACCGCCCTGAGACATCTCTCCAGCTCCGCCCCCTTACTTCTTTCTAAGAATGAGTCTTCTTGGCCTCTTGATCTTTTTTTCTTCTTTGTAAAGATTTGTTCTTCGAGTTGTTTCTTCTTCATATTTAACTCTTCCTCCTTACTTCCTTCACTTCAGTGTAGGAACAAACTCAGATCTCATCTCTAAACAGAGGCAAAGGGCCCTCCAGTCAGCTTCCTCTACCCCCACTGCTTTATGGCTTGTCCTTGCCAGACCTGTTGTGTCTGCCCTCCGCTTTCATGTTGCCATCCCCTTCTCTTGGGCTCTCTGCATCTGAAATTGTTCCTTCTCCTCCTCTACACAAATCATTTCTTAGTTCTTTCCCTGTGTTTAATGCCTCTGATATTTTTCCAGAGTTCCTAACTGGCTAATTAATTAGTTAGCTTGTACCTAGTCCCAGAGTGCTCAGCTCAGTAACCTTTCCTTGCTGAAAACTTCTTTGAAAACTTCTGTTTTCATTCTAAAAGTTCATGGAGTTTTTTCATTTGTTTTTGTGGTATAATTATGTTTTAATATAAACCTTTTTTTATATATGCCATTTAATTAAATTCCCCTCAGTGCTGTCCTGTCCCTAGCATCAAGTATGTGTCTTGAGTTTTTGCAGCATGTTGTAATACTGACTTCTTTTCTCCACAGAGCTTCCTGTCCCATGTTTCTTGTGGTTCTTCACTGTCATAAGAGTTCCCCAGTCTTACTTAGTCTTGCTTTCTTCATTGACTCCTTTAAATTTCAGTGGGCACTCCATAGGTTCTGTCTTCCGTTTTCATTTCTTTTCACACATCACCCCCATATTTGAGCCTCTAGGGAGGTCTGTATGAGGCAAATGTGCTCGGACCACTTTCCTGGTTGGGCCCATGTGTCTGTGGCATCTTCAGTGCAGTGTGTTCAGAATATCAGGGTGCTCTTCTTGCTGACTCACAGGATTCCTCACAGGCTTTTCTTGTGGCTGCTTAGGCTTTAAAGGCAGAGCCACAGGCAACTAAAGACAAGTTTTTCTGTTCCTGCCAGTCCTTCAGCAGCACTGTTGACTCTGCCTCTGCTTATCTCTCCGGTCTCAGTGCCCTGTGCCACACTGTTGACACTATTTAGGGGCCCCCTGGCTAGTTTTTCTCCAGTCACTCCCTTTCCAAACTCATCTTATCGTGCCCTCTGTCTTTCTAAGACAGCTACTGTATTGTTTAAAAACATTCAATAAATTTCCATGGTGTACGTGAGCAAGTCAGATCCTTAATGTTGCTTTAGGCTCCAGTGGCTCAACCCACCCCTTAGTGGCACACAGTTAATTGCAGCTTCCTGGTTCTTGGCCTTTGCACCAAATGTTCCCTCTCCTCTTCAACTTCTGTGGGTTCACCTTTTATCTTCTTGGCCATGTTTAGATGTTTTCACAGGAGTTGGGAGGGAGAAAGCCATTCACAGGTTCTTGGCTATGAGCAGTTTGTGCTCACTGCATTGAATTTCAGCTACCAAGAAAACTGATGATCTGCATAAAATCCAGGTGACCTAGAGAAGAAGAAAAGAAAACATTTCTTAGTTCCATAGTTTCATGTTTTCTTCTCTTTGTCTTTGTGCTGACATGACAAGGCTACAGCAGATTTTAACAGCAAGCTAAGCAGACAGACTACAAAGGAGCATAATAGCTATTGTGCTGCATTTTAAATAAATAAAATTATTCAAATAAGTGCTGAGTGCACCAGTTGAGGGTTATTGTAGCACTGTATATTTCTCTGCTTCTTACTGCACTTTGTCATTGATTTGCATTGGGTGTCCAGATGTTGTCCAGCTCTGGGCTGGGCAGCTGAGGAGCTCTTTCTGAAGAAAAAGCTTTGAAGCACTAGGCGTGAGAGAGTACAGTGAGCTGACTGGTTGCCTACACTTATTTTGCCTATGTATTAGCATAGTGTTTGACTTATGTATGAACATGGCATGAACCCTTAGATAGGGAAAACTGGCCTGAGTGAGGAGAAATCACTTTTGAGGGGTCATAATGAAAGTAGTGGTGTTTTGCTGCAAAGCGTGTGGGAGACATAGAAAAGTGTATTCTTGTCCCCAGCTGCTCTCACTGCCCAGGGGTGACTCAGTGAACATTTCCCCCTTGTATCATTCAGACACAAGCACATAAAGCACAGCTGAGTGGTTTTTCTTCCATGTATGAAGGAATTGTATTGTGTATATACATCTCTTTTTCAAACACTTTAGTTCTTCTTTATTTGAGGGTCACTGTATTTTGTCTCAGAGTTTTTTTTATCTACACAAAATGAGGGAGTGTCTACTGAAGGCTGTCTCTGCTTCCTTCCCTTCGCATGCAGACCACGTCTTCCCCTTGTGTTGTGAATTTCCAGCATTTTACTATTTTGCCAAAACTTATCTGACACGTGCTACAATGTGGGGGCACTGCTGTAGACACTGGAGATATGGCAGCACAGTTTTCTACGGTGTCCCCAGAGAGTGACTGGGGAGTGCATATTCTATGAGATGCTCACAAACCGCCATTGAACCACATTCCCTCCTGGTCATTTATGATATGCATAAACGGAGCATGTACACTAAGAAATCCTGCCGCACAAAGAGCCTTTGTCATCTAACTTGGGGTATCCATATTTGTTAGGATGTTATTCCCCTTTTACAGAACTAGTGGTCATGGGTATAATATTCGCTACATTTAAATGTTAAGCAAAACAGTGGGTAATGGTTTAAGCATTTGGACAGTTTTTGAAATGTGTGGAGATTCTAAGAGTAGCTGTCTTAGTCAGTGTTCTATTGCTGTGAACAGACAACATGACCACAGCAGCTCTTACAAAGGAAAACGTGTAATTGGGGCTGACTTACAGTTTCAGAGGTTTAGTTTATTCTCTTTTTGGTGGGAAGCATGGCACCACACAGGCAAGCATAGCGCTGGAGAAGTAGCTGAGAGATCTCCACCTGCAGGAGAGAGAGAGAGAGAGAGGAAGGGAGGGGAGGGGAGAGACACTGATACTAGCTTCTGAAACCCCAAAGCCCACCCCCAGTGACATACTTCTTCCAACAAGGCCACACCTCTTTTTTTTTTTTTTTTTTTTTTTTTTTTTTGGTTTTTCGAGACAGGGTTTCTCTGTGCAGCCCTGGCTGTCCTGGAACTCATTCTGTAGACCAGGCTGGCCTTGAACTCAGAAGTCCGCCTGCCTCTGCCTCCGGAGTGCTGGGATTAAAGGCGTGCACCACCGCGCCCGGCTTCAGAAGGCCATTTTTATTCAGACTACCGCAGTAGCTAAGCAGGTATGGGGCCATCCAAGTAGAAGTTAGTTTGTATTTGACAGGTGTCACAGTAGCTGTTAGATTTTTTTTTTTCCCAGCCCTCTGATAGCCCCTGAAACATTTGCTGCAGATGAACAGGTTACACAGGGGAACTGGTGACCAGCTTTATTTCCAGAAAGTGAGGGAGCTTCTTCAGGAATGTGTGGGTTTGGGGGGGGGGAGGGGTGTGTGTGCTGGAGATCAAACTTGGGGCTTTGCACATGCTGGGTGAGTGCTTGTCGCTGAGCAACACCCCTAGCTATACTTTTTAAAAAAAAATTTTTTTTAAACATGGCCTTTTAAAACTATTTTTGGAAATAAACTTTGCTGTCTATTAAATTGTATGTTAAGTGTGCTAATTATCATGTAAGGCAGTTTCAGGTCTCTGATGTGTAGATTTCTCTGAATCTGAAGCAGATTCGATCCTAGGTCGGAAGGAAAGCTTGGCAATCTCAAACAAGCTGACTGGAAGGAGCAGAGGCATGGGTCCGTCGTGTGCGATTTCTGAGACATCTCCCTGAGAGCCTCTAGTGCTTTCCGTGTCCTGGAGGAGCTGCTGTAATGGGAACTGGGTTTACCTGAATATAGCTCCAGATATCTTTTGAGGTTTCAGGCTTCTGGAGGTTCAAATGAAGCCATGAGATCTGCTTCAGACTTCCTTAGCTCCTCATATATGTGCCTGTGTGTGGGACTGCTTGAATGTCCACAGGCTGTGCCTCCTCCAGAGAGTGATCCAAGAAAGGAAGTAATTGCCCCTTGCCACCTTGTCCCATAGGTAGGAAGTGAGTGAGGCTCAATCAAGCATAAGATGTTTAGACTCTGTTCTTAATAGAAGTGTCATACTTTGAACCATTATATCAGCTGGGCAGGAGATGGATATCTCAAAAGTAAATGCATTTACTTGTATTTCCAGGGGTGAGATTGGAAGCGAAGAGAGAACCCTTCCGTGCTGTCAGTAGAGCAGCCTTCAGTGTCCAGGGACCGGCTGACAGGAGAGGAAACTTCAAAAGCAGCCTTGTAGATGTTAGTTACTACCCGGCTCTCCTGTTAATTCTTACGCCATTTTCTATGTGCAGGGTACATAGCTAGAGACTTGACATTGTCGACAGGATACCAGCATGTAACCTAGGGATTGCTCACCCCCTTAAGGAAGAGAAACATCCGTGAACATTAGGAAGCAGATCTTCAAGGTCTGCAGCTGGCTGTCAGCCAACAAGATACTGAGGCAGACCACATGGCTGTTAGCCTAACCTTGGCAGGACAGTGGATGGTAACCAGTTTTAGGTTCTAGGAAGGTTTAGGTTTTAGACTGGCCTTGGAGTTAACAAGCTAAATTCCAGTAGGTTAATTGTAATTTCGTTTTAGTTTAGATGATCTTCATTGTGGTAGTGTGTTTTCTGAGGGTTTTAAAAAAAATCTTACCAGGTTAATTGGTACTTTTAAATTGAGTGAACATTTGCCACTTAGGTAATTTTCTTTTTTTTAATCTATTGAGTTAGATGGCCGTTTCTGTGTCAGAGTTTACCTTTAAAGTGATTGTCTTAAGTTTTTCCTACTTCTGGGAAGTAAATTGATTTTGGTTTTGCCTTCTTCCTGAAATAGTCCTCTGTTGTATGGGATTTTAGCCCATTTCTTGCGTGGTCCTCCAGATGGAGTCCAGAATGTGCTTCTGACAGAGTCAACCCTGCACCCGGCAGACAAGCATCTCAGCTGGAAGCCCAGCAGACAACCTGATGGTAGGCGCTTCCGCTGCTTATCCTTCAGCTTCACTGAGTTTGTTCTCTGGAGCTGGTCTAGTTCATCATCAGCCTGTACTGCTTACCCTCCAGAAAGCCAGAGCTTGGGGGAAAGAGATCTTGACTGGGCAAAGTGCTTAGATACAATTTCAAAGCAAGGTCTTGAAAGAGACCTGATTTTCACATCAGCGTGGTCTTTGGAACAGCCTGGCTCAGCACATTGTATAGTTTTCTTTGAAACCAAGAAGTTGCCCCACCTCAACCCCCTCCCCCATCTTTCCCAGACTGAAAAATACAAGATGACTACTGTACAGGGAAGCCATGTCTGTGTTCCCGTTACATTTTCAGGACACTTGCTATGGTAGATGACAGTTAACTACACATAACAGTTAACTACAGATAACAGATTTTTCTTTTTCAAATGTTTTTGAAACAGACTCTGACTCTCATTCAGGTTGGCCTTGAGCTTGCCATCAATCTCTCCTTTCTTCAACTTGAGTACCAGGATTAGATGTGTGAACAGCCATGCCCTGCTAAGAATGCTCCCCTTTAAAATGAGCTTTCAGAGGGAAGCATGGTGACTCAGACTTATAATCCAGGCGGTGAAGACTGAGGCCGGCCTGGGGTGCATACATAGTGAGATCGTCTCCAAAATTACACAAAGCTGAAGTAAGTAAATAAGGTAGAAATGATAAAGTGAGATGAGCTTATGGTGATTTGGCCGCAGGCCCTGAGTTTGCTTGTGTGAGCTGGGTGTTCCCCATGTAGCAGAGTTGGTGCTCTTTCTCAGAAGGATGTTTACAAGTGAGGTTCAGGCAGTTGATACGGGATTTGAAGTACATTCTTAAGAAGTGCCCAGGATGCAGATTGCTCTGCTATAACCAATACTGCTGCCCCTTCTGAGTGGCTTGCTGCTTCTTAAGTTCTGAAAGCAGCATACTTGTGAGTCAGGATAAGCCCTCAAGATATTTGTGACTTACCTGGGCATGGTGGCGCACACCTTTAATCCCAGCACTCGGGAGGCAGAGACAGGTGGATTTCTGAGTTTGAGGCCAGCTTGGTCTACAGAGTGAGTTCCAAGACAGCCAGGGCTACACAGAGAAACCCTATCTCACACTCAAAAAAAAAAAAAAAAAAAAAAAAAACCAACAACAAAAACAAAAAAGATATTTGTGACTTAACTAGTTTTATTCTCTGTTTGTTGGGATGCTGAGCTGACTGTGTTATGGTAGACTAACTTTCTACTAACTTTTACTAACTTTCTAGAGAGCCAAGACTGGGAGAATAGCGACTCAGTGCAGGCCACTGTTCAGACACGCCAAAGCATGAAAGTAGGGGCTTTCCAAGTTCATGCAATCACTAAGGCTCTGACACTAGTGTAGACTACTAGCCCACTAACCATGCTAACGCCTCTTGAAAATCTCAAAGGCTGTACAGTTGTACCTTCTTTGCCCTGCCCATCTTGGCTCCTCATATCTGTCTCTTCCATGGAAGGTGCTCATATCCGCCTTTTACTAGTCATCTGGGACTAATTCTGTGTGTTCCAGGATCCAAATGTATATTACCTGGCAGTGTGCTTATGGATCAGTGGGCCTGGGCCTCTGTAGTGTGGTATTGCTACAGCTGGTTTTTACGGATGAGCTAAGGCTAAGGTTTCAGTTTTATAATTGTGTAAGGTTGTATCTTTGCCTGTATATAATGATATCTCTCCTGTGGTGGTACCTGAAGCAGAATTGCTGGTTCACAGACAGCACGGCTTATTTAAATATGTAGTTCATATTGTTTAGTTCCCTAGAAAGGCTCTACTAGTTTGCATACTTAAGAGGAATGCATGACAGTCCTTAGTTCCTGTTCCTGGTGGATGGTAACTACCCATTAACACTTGTTAACACAACAACCATAAGACTCTAATTTAGTATTATGAAGAAAAATAATGTTTTGGGAGCTAACCTTTGTAATGTGTTAGAATCTCTTCTAGAATTTCTTGATCATCAAATATTAGTGTTAATGGCAGTAGAATGTTGAAAATGAGAAAACTGGTCATAAACCAGGGTTAGTTCTTCTAAGGTGAGATTTTAAACTATCTCTCATAACCTTCCACTGCAGGGAGGGAGGAAGAAGAGTGGGGAAGGAGGAGGGAGGTAAGCTGGGGAGATTCACCCTGAGATGCTCAGTGCTACAAGCAGTGAGAGGCCAGTCAGTGCAGTGGGCTTGGTGCTTCCTCCGCAGAAAGCTCCAGAGAAAGCTCATGAATGAGGGTGGCCACAGAGCCCCAGGGACAGTGATGTTGCAGCTCTTTTCTCTTTTTCTGTTTTTCTTTTGTTTGTTTGTTTGTTTGAGACAGGCGTTTCTCTGTGTAGTCCTGGCTGGCCTAGAACTAGTTCTGTAGACCAGGCTAGCCTCGAACTGAGAGATCCACCTGGCTCTGCCTCCTGAGTGTTGGGATTAAAGGCTTGGATCACTATGCCTGACTTACAAGTTATTTTCTTGATCATCAAGTTTTTTTCTTGACACAGGGTGAACTCTCTGATGCCTTGAGAAGAGCCTCAGCTATAAGTCACCATCTGTAACACGGTTGTTCTCTGAGTCCACCTACTACAGGAGCCACACACTCCTGCTTGACAGCTCGTCTAGTTTTAGTGGAAGATGCTCGAAAGGATTCCATAGGCACCCACCTTTAGCAGGATAGCCTGCCACTGGGTCCTGCGCTGGGTGGATGTGGCCTTTGAGGCAGGGTAGATTTTGTTCTAAGTAAAAGTTAAGGCTTTTATGATCATATGTTTTAAAGAGCAGAAATAACACCATTTGGACCAATAAGGTGGCTCAGTGGGTGGAGGCACTTGCTGCCAAACCCAGCAACCCAGCAGCCTCAGAACCTCGAAACAGAAGGGAGGAACCAACTTCTAAAAGTTGTCCTTTGATCTCTGTGTGCACCTGCTGTGGCCTGTGTATACACACTCACATGTATGTACATGCACACACAAACACACACAGATACACAGAAAAATAAATTTTAAAAGCCCTTCATTTTAAACTTTATGTTTGTGCTTTTTTTTTTTAGATACAGGGTCTTACCATGTATCCTAGGCTGGCCTCACTGGTAGCAGTCCTCTTGCTTCCATTTCTTTAGCTGGGATTATAGACATATGACTCGGAACTTTGTTTTGTTTGTTTGTGTGTGTGTTTGTTTGTTTTTCTTTTTTTTTTAATATTTATTTATTATATGTAAGTACACTGTTGCTGTCTTCAGACACTCCAGAAGAGGGCGCCAGATTTCATTACAGATGGTTGTGAGCCACCATGTGGTTGCTGGGATTTGAACTCAGGACCTTTGGAAGAGCAGTCAGTGCTCTTAACCACTGAGCCATCTCTCCAGCCCTGCTTGTTTTTCAAGACAGGTTTTCTCTGTGTAGCCCTGGCTGTCCTGGAACTCACTCTGTAGACCAGGCTGGCCTCGAACTTAGAAATCTGCCTGCCTCTGCCTCCCGAGTGCTGGGATTAAAGGTGTGCGCCACCACGCCCGGCTCGGACTTTTTTTAAAAAAAATAAAGTTTTATGTTTGGGTGGTGGTGGTGGGGGTTGGTATTTTCCTGCACATATGTCTGTGTACCACGTGCATGCCTGGCGTCTAAGGAAGCCAAAAGATGGCATCAGATTTCCAGAAACTAGACTTATAGACCATTATGAGCTGCCATGTGTGCGGTGGGAACTGAACATGGGTTCTCTAACGGCAAGTGCTGTGAACCACTGGACTATCCCTCCAGTGTGGCTTGTGTTCCTGTAACCCCAGCATTGGTGGAGCCGAGATGGGCAGATCTCAGTGTGGGTCAGGATGGCATTTATTATTCTACCTCAGCTTCCCAGGTGATGGGCTTACAGGTGTATCTCCCCATGCCCAGTTTATCTTTTATTTAGTTATCACTTTTATTACACTTATATGTATTTGTGCATGCATGGACCATAGTGCATATGTGGAGGTAAGAGACAACTTGTGGGAGTCAGTTCTGTCCTTCCATGTAAGTTTTAGGGATCGAAGTTGGGGCAGACTTTGTGGCAAGCATCTTTACTCCTTGAGCCATCTTGTAGGCTTTAAAAGCACTTTCTACCATTTCCTGACTAGTGTTACAGTTTTGATAGAAAGACACAAACCACCCCTTTCTTTGTGTTCCACAGGAGGGCTCAGCTAACAGGCCATCATAGTGGTTGCAGTGGTTGTGGTGGTCCTACAGTGCTGATTGCACGCTTGTCCTTTCTCCTGGGCTCACTCCTTATATCTGAGATAGTGGCTCACAGGGCTCCACACTGCACTTCACTCCAAGGGGGAAAAAATAAGAAAGTGAAGCTGAGTCTGTGCTTGGAAGCCTGTGACATCAGCACTCAAGCTGAGGTGGAAGGCCAGCCTGGGCTAAATAGTGAGACCCTGAAGAAACACTTGAATTATTACAGTTAGTCTCTAGTACTAAATATTTATGATTTCTTCAATGATGTTTAAGACAGGAGGAGAATTCACAAAGTAGAGCTAACAAGGTAGTTCAGCAGGTTTGCTGCCAAGCCTGATGGCCTGAGTTCAGTACCTGGGACACACATGGTAGAAGGAAAGAACTGATTCCCTCAAGTCGTCCTCTGACGTCTACATGCATGTCAGTATAGTACATATTGTAAGAAAAACTCATGCTAACACAATGCCCTATAACATATGCGCTTGCTTGTCTGCCTGTTGTGATTTGCAGTGAATATTGACACCTGTGTATTTTCTCTAGATGACCACATGAGGAAGGACATGGGGCCAAGAACCACAACTGAAGAGCTTCGTGCTGCTGCACAAGCAGTCAGCAGATGACACGTACACCAGGCTCTTCACCTCAGCTGTGTGGAGTAACTGGCAGGTTATTCCCAATGCCATCAATTGGACCACCACTGCTTGTAAATGTTTGAGTGTCTACATTCAGCTGCTCATGGTTTACTACAGCTGTGGAACACTGATCTGTCATCTAGCTTGCTGGATGTCACTGGGGAAAATTTATTGTTTTCAGGATGCATTTTTAAAGTTCTCATTTGTGAAATCTGAAAGGGCTTTCTAGTACTTTGTATAGTTTTTTTTTTTTTTTTTTTTTTTTAAGGCCAGCTCCAATGGCTGTTGATATGCTGCTGTTAAAGCACTTCCCTTCCATGTGCAGGGTCCTGGGTTCAGTCCTAGCACTGAAGAAAGAAAACACAAGAACAGGTCTTTGTCCATATGCTCTGCTCATTAAACTTTTTTCAGCTAGAATTATATGGACCTATGGGGAAAGTCATTCATGTTTTGAAAAAGTATCTAAAGGAGCATTAAAACCAGAACTTAATTTGTATGAAATTTGAATTTTTTAAAAGAACACCTGAATTATTGCCTGCCCTGGCTAGTTTTATATCCACTTGATACAAGTTAGAGTCATTTGGGAAGAGGGACTCTGAATTGAGAAAATCCCTCCATCAGATTGGCTTATGGGCAAACCTGTAGTACATTTTTCTTGATTCATGATTGATGTGGGAGGGTCCAGCCCATTGTGGGTGGTGTCACCCCTGGGCAGGTGATCCTGGGTTCAGTAAGAAAGACTGAGCAAGCCATGGGGAGCAAGCCACTAAGTAGCACTCCTCTGTGGCCTCTGCATTAGCTTCTGCCCTGATTTCTCCCAGTGACGAACTGTGATATTGAACAATAAGCTGAAATAAACCCTCTTCTTCCCAAGTTGCTTATGGTCATGGTATTTATTTATCTGTTTTTTCGAGACAGGGTTTCTCTGTGGTTATGGTATTTAGTTAGTTAGTTAGTTTAGTTAGTTTTTTGAGACAGGGTTTCTCTGTGTAGCCCTGGCTGTCCTGGAACTCACTCTGTAGACCAGACTGGCCTTGAACTCAGAAATCCACCTGCCTCCGCCTCCCAAGTGCTGGGATTAAAGGCGTGCACCACCACTGCCCGGTAGTCATGGTCCTTATAACATCAATGAAAACTCTGACACCATCTAATGTTGATCTTTAAACTAGATAACAATACTGTTTCCCCAAGAACAGTTAAGCTTCTACTAGGAAATTTAATGAAAAGGTAAAGGGGGAAATAATTATTTTAACTTTGCTTTAAGTAAAACAGTTTATTAGATAAATAATGCAGAACTAAAAGCCTGTGCTGGAATCTCAGCATTCAGAACAGGTGTGCGGGTTTCTGGACTCAGGGTGCTCATCACAGGGTGCCTGGGTTCGGGGTGCTCATCACAGGGTACCTGGATTCAGGGTGCTCATCACAGGGTGCCTGGGTTCAGGGTGCTCATCACAGGGTGCCTGGGTTCAGGGTTCTCATCACAGGGTGCCTGGGTTTAGGGTGCTCATCACAGGGTGCCTGGGTTCAGGGTGCTCATCACAAGGTGCCTGGGTTCGGGGTGCTCATCACAGAGTACCTGGGTTCGGGGTGCTCATCACAGGGTGCCTGGGTTCAGGGTGCTCATCACAGGGTGCCTGGGTTAAGGGTGGTCATCACAGGGTGCCTGGGTTCAGGGAGGTCATCACAGGGTGCCTGGGTTCAGGGTGCTCATCACAAGGTGCCTAGGTTCGGGGTGCTCATCACAGAGTACCTGGGTTCAGGGTGCTCATCACAGGGTGCCTGGGTTCAGGGTGCTCATCACAGGGTGCCTGGGTTAAGGGTGGTCATCACAAGGTGCCTGGGTTTGGGGTGCTCATCACAGAGTACCTGGGTTCAGGGTGCTCATCACAGGGTGCCTGGGTTCGGGGTGCTCATCATAGGGTGCCTGGGTTAAGGGTGGTCATCACAGGGTGCCTGGGTTCAGGGTGCTCATCACAGGGTGCCTGGGTTAAGGGTGGTCATCACAGGGTGCCTGGGTTCAGGGTGCTCATCACAGGGTGCCTGGGTTCGGGGTGCTCATCACAGGGTGCCTGGGTTCAGGGTGCATCTCTCTCAGCTTCTAGCACTGTGGACTCATTCAGGCCACCAATGCTTAAAGCTGCACACATCCCCATTTCCGTTTTAAGTCTGCACTGACTAGAGTTATAAATTCCATTGTGTTCTCTGTTCAGATATAAATATCAGCTTCTCCCGGAGGGCTTGGTTAATGTTCAGAAGTGTCAGCTATGGATGCTATGCTATCTTAGGAATTGCAGTTATGAAGGGAAAATACTGGTGTTTATAATTTTGGATGTGGATGTGAAATCATTAAAGTGGAAGCCACACAGAATTGTTAAATGCAGCCTTATGCATTCCTGAGTTTTGATTCTAACCTGTCTATGCCTAGGCAATGTTTTACTCTTCATAATCATTTAATGAAACTCAGCTCATCTCTATGTAGATTGTCATGTCACTATCTTGTCATCCAGAGGGGGGATGACTGTAGCTGGAGCACTGGGCAGGTGGGGTCTGCGAAAGGCAGGACTGGTACATGTATGCACTTGATATCCGCAAGGCTGCCACAACCTGGGGATATTTGAAGAGCTGCTTTGAAGAGGGGAAAACCATCTATTTTTAAACCGTGTTACCATTTTGTTTTTTTAATCATCCAAAGAAAGACGCATTTTGTATTCTTAAAAGCTGAAGAAGAGCCAGGTCATGATGAAGTATGCCTATAATCCAGTCAAGTACGTGGGATGCCCAGACAGGAAGGTTGGTAGTTCTAAGCTAACCCTGACTGTGTAGCCAGACCCTGTGTCCAAAGAAAGAATCAAGGGGCTGGAGAGATGGCTCGGGGCTTCTCACTTTTGCTCCCTCAGAGGCTCTAATGGCCTCTTCTGATCTCGGAACATCTGCTCTCACATGTTCCTATGCGTACACATAGCTAAACAGAAACCCCGAGGAGTTCTTAAACAACAACAGAGAGTTGAGACAATCTACTGTAGCTGTCTATTCATGGGATTTATAAACACTGTCAGCTGATTTACTTCCTAAGGCTTCTTAAAAAGGTTTGTAAGCTGGAACATTTGGTTTCAAGACAAGTTGTCACTCTATAGGCCAGATGGCCTAAAACTCTTAGACCTCTGTGCCCCTGTCTTCCAGAGAGCTGTAATTATGCACCATGCCTGGCTACACTGAAACAAACTCCCAAGGACGGAAAAAAGCAGGCCCAGAAGGCCCATTAGACCATCCTCACAAACAGCATTCGTATCTCACTGTGTGTTTCCTGAGGTTAGAGCAAGTTACCTTCTAGAAATAACAAGGGAAGTTCATGGGAAAACTTGAATTCACACAAAACAGGATGGGAATAGGACCAGATGGCTGTAGGAGACTTGGTTATTCAAAACTTGGGGGGCCGGGAGGGAATGCCTATCAAGCCTAGGACTGGCTTTTGGAGATCATAAGTTTAAGACTAGTGTATATGTTTGTGTAGAATAAACAGATAGCTTTGTTATTATGTGCAAGAACATGTTTGTATATGATTTGCATGCCTGGCTGATTATGTAAACCTGATTGTTCCTTTAGCAAAAAGCCAAGTGTCTGGAGGATTGATGGTTAAGAATGTGCCTTTAAAGGCGTCTGGAACACTGCTTCTCAGACACTTATCATTCTATGTTTGTGGCAACCACCATATGAGGACTGTGGACTGCATGTAATGCTTCAAATAAAAAGTGAGACCAAACTCCTGGAGGTGGCTCAGTCAGGGAAAGCGCTTTCCATGGTCAAATCCCCAGACACCCAAGCACCTAAGAAACAGGGCACAGCCGCAGGTTCCTGCTATCACAGAGCTGGGAAGCTGGCAGCAGGGTGACCTTTGGACATCGTCGGCCAATCTGTCCAGCCATTTTAGTGAACTCTGGGTTCAGTGAGGGACCCTGTCTCAAAAAGTAAAATTCTAGTGTGGCAGCGTATACTTTTTGTCTCAGTACTCTGAAAGTAGACACAAGCAGAATTTGGAGTTTGAGGCCAGCCTGGTCTACATAGCAAATTGCAGGCCTGCCAGGGCTACATAGTGATGCGTTGTCTCAAAAGGAAAAAAACAAGTCATGTTCTTCCACACACACACACACACACACACACAGTCTGTCTTGTGTGAGAACTTTCAGTTGCCCGACTCACAGAAGTGGGGAGCACTGAGTGCCCTCACCCTCCTCCCACAGGCCCCGTCTTCTCCCACTGTCTCAATCTGAGCTGCAGTTGTCACAGAAGATCCTCCTTTGTCTCCTGACAAAGCATGGTGATGAGAGTTCATGGTGGCAGTACCTGACACCTCTGCCCACCTTTCCCAGGGCACCGTGTGGCTTGAACCATTTCACCCTTCTAGGATTGCCATATCTCCCATAGCTTTGTGGTTTGTTAGCTTTCTAGAAAGTGCAGAATCCTGCCCTTTTATTAGCTATCTGTAAACCTACTAAAAAACAGCCTAGCTGCCTCCAGGTGCTTGCAGTTAATAAAGCTGCTGAGCTGGAGGCATGATGGTCAGTTTTAAAGGTCTGGGCCACCTGCTGAGACCATGTCTTAAAGCATCAATAACAAAACCATGCTCCTATAAATGCCCATGTACAGAACTGCATAGAGGTAAGTTCATCTCCTTTGGGTAAATTTCCCGATAGAGTGTCTTAGTTACTTTCCTGTTGCTATGGCAAAGTACTATTACTAAGATCTTACTAACTTAAATAAGAAAGGATCTATTGGGGGCTTACAGTTCCAGAGGACTAGAATCTATGACCATCTGGCAGATAGGCAGGCATGGTAATGGAGCTGTAGCCAGGAGCTTACATGCATAGCCGGGAGTGCCACAAGCAGGAGGCAGAGAGTAGCTGGGGATGGCATGAGCTCTAGAAACCTGAAAGTCCACCCCAGTGATTCACTTCCTCCAAAAGACCACAGCTCCAACAAGGCTACAGCTCCTAAACCTTCCCGGTTGCTATCAAGTGGGGACCAAACGTTGAAACATACGAGCCAATGGGGACATTCTCACTCAGCCTGCCACACAGGACATGTTTAGGTTTATGAAAATACAAAGTTTCTGATCACTTCCTATGGAAGCCTTTCCAATAGAGACATCATCTGTAGTTACAGGAGCACCAGAATGGGACATGAGTGCAGAGGAAACAGCACAGCAGGTGCAGTCTCCTGCCTTGCGACTCAGTGGTGACCAGTGCTTGGGCTTGGAACAGTTCCCACTGATGAGACAGATCTCATGGACCTGGGCTGAAACTGTGTGTGTCTGAGTGCCTGTGCCTGTGTGTGTGTACGCACACGTGCATTTGAGGCCAGAGGAGAATGTCAGGTGGCCTGTCACTGCTCCATTGCCTTGAGACAGAGTCTCTCACTGAACTTGTTGGATCTAGGCTGGTAGCCAGGAAGTCCCCAGTGAGCCTCCTGTCTCCGTCTCACAGCACACCTGTTAAAGGTATGTGTGGCCATGCCCCAGTTTTTACATGGGTGTTGTGCAGTGAGCACCACTCTTACCCAACGAGCCATCTCCTCGGGCCAGCTGATAGAGTCTTAAATAATGCAATCTTTAGCACATGCAAGAGTCAGCCATGCTTGGATACAATCTTTGATTTTCCTAAAGCTGGAGGGCATCACATACTGGGGCTTTTAGAAGCCAAGAGCTATTTAAAACTATTTGCTTAAAAAAAAAAAAAAAAAAAAAGACTTCATTATCCCAACACTTATGAGGCAGAGGCAAGTAGATCTATCTCTATGAGTTTGAGGCCAAAACCAGTCAGGGCTACACAGTGAGACTCTTAAAAAAAAAAAACAAAAAAAACTCCAAAGAGAAATTTCCTCTTCATCACCCACTTCCCATCACAGAAAAACATACAATTTAAATTTATTTGACATCACCCAAAGGAGCATTTTGTTAAGTGACTTTTTTCCTCTTCTTACAATAAGTGACCTTTTCAACCACAAGAAAAATAGAAGCCTCTACCCTGTTGTAGGGTCCTTCTGAAGACGGCAGATATCCGAACTTCTCACCGTGGACAGATACCTTCCCGAGTGACTGGTAAATGAACATACTGTCCCTGGGTACTGCCCAAGCATGGGGTGGTTTATACAAAGGCCGGCACATCCATTAACAACCCAGCAAGGTGGAGAAGGCAGAGAGCCTTTCCTAAGACAGTGTCACATAAGGACATGGCTAACCCCAGAGGTTCTTGGCTAGTGCTTAGCAGAGCTGAGATCAGACTTTTGGGCCTCAGTGGTACAGCGCTTGCCTACTGTGGGCAACACTCAAGACTGGGGGAAACCATAAGTTGATCTGGGGAGATGGCTCAGTAGTTATACCAAGAATCCCAACACGGGGAAGGCAGACAGACAGGAGGATCCCTGGGCTGGCTGCCTGGCTCTGCAGTCTAGCAGCCTCTCAGAAGCAACAAGCTCCAGGTGCAGTGAGAGATACTCATAAAATAAAATGGAGGGGCAACTGATGAACACAATGTTGACCCCACACTCAAGAACATGTGCTTTTACCCAGTCTTTGTTTGTTTTGGTTTTTGTTTTTTTTCGAGACAGGGTTTTTCTCTGTGTAGCCCTGGCTGTCCTGGAACTCACTCTGTAGACCAGGCTGGCTTCAAACTCAGAAATTCGCCTGCCTCTGCCTCCCAAGTGCTGGGATTAAAAGCGTGGGCCACCACCACTGGACTGCTTTTACCCAGTCTTACTGATCCAGTCTCTCCTTGTAATGAAATTAGTTTTCTTTCAAAATTGATACAACTCTTTTTAAAAAAAAAAATCAGCTTTGCTCCTTGGAATTGACTTCACTGAGGCCTGCTGCGGGAGTGCCCTTCCTTCCTAACAGGGGGATGGCAAGCTCTGGGCTGGTTCCAGACCCCGATAGGTGCAGGTGGGTCCTGGGCTTCCCTCTTCCATTCCTCCTGGGCTCAATGCCCAGACGGTTTCCATTCCTTTTACGTGCAGCTGCGAAGAGGCTTTGGGGAAGCAGCCTCGTCCATCATGTGGAGGGCTCCTCCCCCACCTCTACATCCAGGCAGCCAGGCTGCTGTCGTTGGCTCTGCTCAAAGCCACCCAGTGAGGCTGGGATGGGGTTAGGAATGGGGATGAGGAGGACCAAGATCCAGATGTTTTCAAGTCTGAGAAGCAGGTGAGCTTGGTCCTGGAAGGATATGGAAGGGGTTCAGATGGGCTGGGATATGAAAGGTCACCCAGCACCCTGTTGGCTTTGTACACAGTGATCTGTAACTCAGCTCTCCAGAGTAAACATTGGTATTAAACAGTACTGAGCTTGCTGAGGACCCTCAGGGGACTCAGTCTTCTGGCCTGCAAAATAGGACTGGGACAGGTTTGGCCAGAGCCATCCTTGGGTTGGAAGAACCAGCTGCACATGGGTCGGGAGCTCCTGTCTGAGCACTGGGGTCCCCATACCGCCCCGCGGGCTCAGCGGGAGACTGCGCGGGACCATATTTAGTCAGGGGGAGCCAGAGCCCCGCTGGTATGCCACGCTGGGAATTCCTGTTTCGAGAATTGCGCCTGGCCTTTTTGGGTTGTCTCCCGCCCAGGCCCAGGAGGGAGGACCAGCCCGGGACCTCGAGGGTCCGCGCACTGGGAGCGAGGCGTCCCCGGTCTGGCGTGGGGCCAGCTCTGCCTCGACTTCCTTTTATGGCCTGAGTGGTGTGTGTGCAAGGAGAGGGGGGAAGGAGAGAGAGAGAGAGAGAGAGAGAGAGAGAGAGAGAGAGAGAGACTTTAGGGACATAACATGAAATGATAGAGACAGAGCAAAAATCGTCACAGGGAAATCAAAGCTAGAGTGTGATGAAGAGTGTGTCAGGTCAGACAAAAGAGACAGGGAGACAGGGACCTAGATCCGTACAGGGCTAAGGGACAGAGATTGAGAAGTATGCCCTGGGGAGGGGGGACAGCTGTGAACTTGCAGGGGACCAGCAAGTCCCCCACATTCTCTTAGGGTCTTAGCACGCATCCTCCAAGTGCCATAATGCACTTTCTCCAGCAGCAGCCCGCTTTTCAACGATGCTCAGAGAAACCACGTTATTGGTCCCAGGCACCGTGGGATTATATTTGATTTTGGTTGTAGCATGAATGGAAGTGCAGAGAACAAGTTAGGAAAAACAAGTTTCCCTTTCCCATACATTCCTAGCAGTCACAGGAGGATATGCGGTGACCTGCTTTGCACCTTGTGGAGTTCAAACATACACACACACACACACACACACACACACACACACACACACACACACCTTTCCCCTCCCTTTGCTAAACACAACCGCCCTCGGATCTAGGAGGTGGCAGGTGAACGAAGAGGGGATGAAGGAGAGTGGGAGGTATCAAGTCTCCAGTATGTATGAACAGGAAGAGGTTAAATCCAGCTGGAATGGACCTAGGGGGAGAAATTCTCTCGTTTCCCTACAGACTGCATACCGGATTTCTTTTCTTTAAGGACCCAGGATCTGGGTGGCTGCAGGGAGCGAGGCCTGAGGCTGCGGGCCAGTGCGGCTCTGTTCCTCACCTGCAGGGGGCGCCGCGAAGGGAAGAGGATCCTCCCACCCCGTCCGACAGCCACCTCCCCTTCCCACTCTCGGATAGCGCTGACTCTATAAAGCCAGGCGTCCGAAGCATACAGAGAGATTTGGACCATCCCAGCCTGGGATCAGTGCCAGATCCGAGCTCTCCATCCGGTGTCCTCCTGCTAGTCCACCCCAGGAGCAGATCTGTAAGTAGAGTTGGTCCTTTAGGGGCAAGCCTGGGTGGTGGGCTTGAGCAGCTTCTAGAGCATCCTCCTGGGAGTGGGGACTCCGAGGGGTCCTGATTGTTATCTCTTATAAAGACAATGGGAAGAAGCCCGATACAGGATTATCCTAGACCTCCTGTGATTACTCCCACCCCCCACCCCCCACATCAAACCAGCATCCCCAGGTTGCCTATGAGCAGAACCACCTGGGAAAGTGGGGTAGGCAATTAAAGATTCTGGTGGCTAGGCCCAATTCCAGGTATTTTAAGACTAGAGTCTAAAAAAACAAACAAAATGGCCTACTTAAAAACCAACCAGTGTTTATAGGCTGCACAGTGGACAAGTGCGCTGTGGTAGAGCACTGCAGGTCCTGGGTTCAAATCCCAGTATTTGGGATGGTGATCGGACCCCAAGGTTATTCTGACTAGGTCATGGAATGGATAATCCACTGACCACTGCACAAAGTAACTCAGAAACGTGGGTGAGAGTGTTGGTAGCGTGTGTGTGTGTGTGTGTGTGTGTGTGTGTGTGTGTGTGTGTATGTGTATGTATGTGTGTTTTCCATCTGCTTAGGTGATTTTGCTGTGGATAGTTACTGGTAGACGAGGCTGCTTATTGTAAGATAAGGCTCGCTTCTTTCACTCCGTTCCCTTCCAGAGCCCAGACTCTGCGAATTAATGAAGGAGCTCTACTCCAGGTTGGTTAGGGCCCCAGATGCCCAGGTGGGCGCGGAGGCTCCATTTGCCTCCCCACCCACAGGTGCACTGAGTGAGCAGGCAGTGGGCTTGGGGCCCCTCAGTGGCAAGGTTACTCTTGGGGCAGAGAGAGGAACTAGGCAGAAGAAAGTTCTGCTATTCCAGTTCAGAGTTGTTTGGAAAGCACCCTTCAAAGTTATGTCTGTCAGAGAACAAAAGAAACCTTTCAGGAAGCCAGGACCTCTAAGACCTGCGAGAAGCCGCGGAGCTTGCTGGGAAGGAAGCGAAGTCCGGCTGTGGTCAGCACACTGCTCTGCTTCGTGCTGTTTCCTCTGGTGAAGGTTCTTCTCTTGCTCGGTTTACTTCTAGATGCTATTTTAGACTTGACTTAAAGAAAGAGAGCTTGACCATACAGGTCCAAAAGTCTCTCACGACAAGGAACACCTTCTCTTTTATGAAGTTGTTGATGGCACACTTAACAAGGTACTTAACAGCATTTTGGTGGAATCAAGTTATTTTAATCATTACATACACTTCATCATGGAGGTGATCATCTTCTCGTGACATCTCTTTGTCTTTCCTGAAAACCAATATTTGTTGAACTCCTGTTTCTGGTGGACTCAGTGGTTCCAGCTTCCACCACTTTTTGAAGAAGATTGAAACTGACCTTTTACCAATTTAAACTGACAGAGGCTGTTCCCTAGAGGGACACAGATGTGGTAGGAGTCCATGAGACTGGGGTGATCCCTAAACATGCCCGTGCTGAGCCACCCTGGAGAAACCTGTGGGTTTGCTTCATAAACACTATGGACTTTCCTTGTTATATCTGAGGTAGAGTCTCTCTTCCGTACAAGGTAGTCACTATGGATTTATCTTTACTTTTCGGTGAGAGGCTGGGCTGGAGGCAGACATGCCCTTGTATGGTAGTGTTTTCTATGAGGCCATCCCCAGCCCCCTTGGCCAATCACCCAGCCTTGCGATGCAGCCTGGCTGGCTTGGGTTCTGGGTGCTTCACCGTCTTTCCCTGTGGAGATGGGGGACACTTAGAAGACAGTGAGGCTCTTCTTCTCCTCTCTCTTCTTATTTGGAGGTTCTATTTGTATTTGTATTTTTTTTTTTTTGGTGGAAATTAGCTCCTGTCTTCCATACATTTAATAAAAACAGGTGGTATTTATATCTGATGAACCATTGAGTAATTTAGAAAACTATACCCCACTTCAAATACTCAGAAGGTCTTAACCACATTATTTTGCCAGGTACAGTGGCTCATGTCTATAATACTAGCACTTGGAAGGCTAAGGCGAGAGAGTTAATGAGAGTTTGAGACTAACCTGGAATACATAGCAAGCTCAGGCCATCCTACAGTAGGAAACACTATCTCAGAAAAAAATGGAAAAAAAAAATCAAACCCCAGCCTAATGGTGCATAACTTCAATCCCAGCATCTGAGAGGTAAGACAGAAGGAGCAGGAGTTCAAGGTCATTGTCAGCCACTTAGTGAGTCCAAAGCCAGCCTGGGCTACCTGGAAAGCCAGCCTGGGCTACCTGGAAATCCTATCTTTAAAAAATTTGTTATTGCAGTTGGTCTCCCTGATCATTTTCCCATCTGCAAAATGGGACTGTTGAGAACAAGCCAGTGTCTTGTAGCACGTGCTTAGTCATCTCAGAAAAAGAAGATCACTTCGTTAGGGTTTGAGTCCCATGGCTACAGCAAAAGAGAAAGACTCATTAATTGGAGTCCTCACAGTAGCCCTTTGGAACCAGTACTAATAGTCTTCACTCCATTTCATAAATGTGGGCTTTGAAAACTTTGTTCTAGGGGGCTGGAGAGATGGCTCAGCTGCTGTTAAGAGCACTGACTGCTCTTCTGAAGGTCCTGAGTTCAAATCCCAGCAACCACATGGTGGCTCACAACTATCTGTAATGAGATCTGANGCCCTCTTCTGGAGTGTCTAAAGACAGCTACAGTGTACTTACATATAATAAATCATATATATATATGAAAACTTTGTTCTATCTATCAAAGATGGGGGCTCTTACAAACTAAGATTCTTGTAACTCCAGAGTCTAAGGGATGCCGCTTTGGGATCTTTCAATAGATGACCCATTTGAAGGGTTTGGCACAAGGCTGACACTAGCAAAGTTCAGCTGATGGTAATTTATATGACTAGAGATGTTTAGGAGCATGTTCTATGTGACACAGCTGGTATCAATAAGCCAGAAAACCCAAAGTGTGGTCTTTCCCCCAAAGCAGAAACTTACCCCTAATTTTCCTTTTGTGTAAATCTTTTTTCAAAGCCAGTTCCTTTTTTGAAGCCTCTGATGTTACCAGCATACTTTGTGACCAATCCTACTAGCACAATAATGATCGCTATTCCTTTAGACTCTTATTGGATCTCCTTCCTGTGCCTGGTAGAAGTCTGCCTGGCTCTTACAGTGGCCCCTTTGCTCCCTGGTTCTCTTTTTTTTGTCACTGGTGACATTTAATCACATTGATCTACAGGCCTTAAGGACCAGGGGGCACAGAGTTGGAGAAAGGCAAGCTAGAACTGAATGGAGAAGGAAACTGACCAGCATTCTAGCAAGGGGAGGTCAGGTTACCATGATGCACCTGAGCTTCAGGGACCCATACTCATCAGAGGGCCAACAGGGTGGGGACCTGGCCTGTTCCACTCAGGTCCACTTGAACTTGCTCTCTGTGCTATGGGTCCCTACAGATGAATCTAGTCTACGGTAAACTGGAAGCTCATTTTTAACAGCATCTGAGCTGAACACATACAGACCTCCTTTCTTGTCACTGTCCCTGAGTCATGCAGCAGGAGAACTATGTTTGCCACCCTTCAAGGCAGCTCAAGATGCTATGCAAACACTGCAGATTTTCATGGAAGGGACTTCAGCATCTGTGGATTATGGTATACAAAGTGCTCCTGAAACTGATCAAAGAATGACTATCCCTTCCTGCCCTTCCCCTAGTGAAACATGCAACCGATGACAGAGAACCTCACAAGTGTCTTAAGCCAAAGGTCATTCTAGCCATCCCTCTGGTTCCAAATAAGCATGTTTCTCCCTTTTTATTTCCCTCCATTTTTCCTAACAAACATTCTTTTTATTTTATTCTTTTTTTGTTTTATTTTATTTATTTTATTTTATTTTTTTATTTTTGGTTTTTTGAGACAGGGTTTCTCTGTGTAGCCCTGGCTACAGGAACTCACTCTGTAGACCAGGCTGGCCTTGAACTCAGAAATCTGCCACCTCTGCCTCCTGAATGCTGGGATTAAAGGCTTATGCCACCACTGCCCAGTTAACAAACATTCTTAAATAGCATTCTAAAATTTTTTAAGCCAAATTTCTCTTTTATTCAAATCTTGGCAATTTACAAAACATTTTCCACCTTATCACAAATCTTCACTATCTTTTCTATGTCTTCATATTATTGTATGCTTCTTTTTATCTACTGCCTAGTATACTGTTATATGGAAGTTTGATAGTTTACCAAATATATACAGTATACTTGGCACATGACTCCATGTATAAATGGTGTTTGAAGAAGTACCTATGTATGAGTTAACTATTGCTTATCAGAAGTGCCTAGGACCAGAAGTGTTCCAGATTTTTCTTTTCTTTTAAATTCTTTTAGATTTTGGGATATTTGCATATGCATAATGAGATATCCTGGAAATGAGAGCACCAATCCTTTTGTTGTTTATCTTTTTTTCTTTATTTTTGTTTTTAGACAAAGTCTCTCTGTGTAGTCCTGGCTATCCTGGAGCCCTCTGTAGACCAGGCTGCCCTTGAACTCACAGAGCTCCTCCTGCCCCTGCCTCCCACATGCTAACATTAAAGGCAGGCACCATCACACCCAGCTGTGAGCACAAATCTTGACGCTTTGCCTTTGCTTTCTGCAGACGGCTGTACAGTCGTTACATTCAGTGTTTCTGATTCTACATTTTCATTGTGACCTGCTGCATGAAGTCAGATGTGAACTTGCCCACTTGCACAGTATTAACCCTCGAAAAGCTCTGAGCCCTCGAACCTTTTGGGTTAAGGATGTTTAGCTTGTATACATATTCTTGGCTTGTAAACTCTCTTCCTGTAATCACATGAGTTCCCAGCAAAGAGGTGAATAGCTAGCACATTGGGAATTGGCATCTGACTCTAAATGGTCTTTGAAAGAGACTGTAGGCATCTGCCTGGACCAGCCAGGCTTGTGTCTCAGCACCTATTTTAAACATTGCTCTCCATGCGTTGTAAGATGTAAAACATAGTGGGGCTCCCAGGTCCCAAAGGCCCTGAGTGGGTGGCCTCAATTGTGTGGAGTTGGGAGAGAAGACAAGGGAAAGAAGGGAGGGGGGCAGTCAAGGAGGAGAAGGTGTTTATGTGTGTGTGTGTGTGTGCATGCAAGTAGAAGCCACAGTGGCTGGCTGTTGTTCCTCAGGTACCTTCCACCTTGCTTTTGAAGACAGGAATCCTCACCAGCCTGGAACTTGCCAAGTAGGGGTAGGCTGGCTGCCCCTGAGCCCTAGGATCTGTCTTTCCCCTCCACCCTAAGGGCAAGATTTTAAGCACATGTCTCTCCTCTCCTCTCCTCTCCTCTTCTTTTTTTTTTTTTTTTTTTNATCTGTCTTTCCCCTCCACCCTAAGGGCAAGATTTTAAGCACATGTCTCTCCTCTCCTCTCCTCTCCTCTTCTTTTTTTTTTTTTTTTTGGGGGGGGGGTGGTTCTCTGTGTAGCCCTGGCTGTCCTGGAACTCACTTTGTAGACCAGGCTGGCCTTGAACTCAGAAATCCGCCTGCCTCTGCTTCTCAAGTTCTCTCTCTTAAACATAGTTTTTGACCACCTACCTCAGGTCTTCAAGTGTCTGCAAGGCAAGCACATTGCTGACTCACCAGCCCATGACCCTCCCCCTTAATCTCCAAATTCCTTTAGTGGGAGAGACAGAATCATTTTACCTTAGCCATTGGAAAGAGCTTCCTTCTAAAGTAGCTTGAAACGCCATTGGGATTCCCTGTGTGTGTGTGTGTGTGTGTGTGTGTGTGTGTGTGTGTGTGTGTGTGGCAGTGTTCCCAGGCCATTGTGATGGGGCAGGATCTTATTCTCTTTTTCCTGAGAGGTGTCTTGGAGACCTGGGGGTGGTAGGTAGGTGTATGGCATTGACACAGGGAGTGAAGAAGAGATTTACTGCTGAGAGCAAAAGGATTGTTAGATCTAACAATCTAACAAAAAGTCAAACATTTTCTAAAAAACCTTTTATGACCTTAGTTGTGGTAACAGAAAAATAGGAATATAAGTGATGTCCACTTCACAGAACCCTCATAAGACAATCAAGATCATAAATGTGAGCCACTCCTGCTCAGTGAGTAGAGGGATCCTGAGCAGATGTTGCTCAGTTGATAGGACGCTTGCCCAGCACTTACAAAGCCCTGCGTTCTATCCTCAGCACCACATCTGTATGATAGGAAACACCTGTAGCCACTAGCATTTGATGGGAGGACCAAGAGTTCAAGTCCATCTTTGATGACATAGTGAGTTCAAGGTTAACTTGGGCTATAGGAGACCCCATCTCAAGGATGAAAGGGCTACATGTTGATGATTAAGAACAGATTCGTTCCCCAAAGGCCTCCTGGGGCAGCACGAGTTTGAAGAACTAGTGTGCATAGCATGCTCTTCCCTCTCCTGGTATGTCAAATGACTTTCCAGACCCAGATGTGGCCTTGAACTAGAGCTGACATTATTGGGTCCCTTATGGCTGGCTTACCGAGCTGCAGCTTCTTCTCCAAGAACTTATTTCTGATCTCTATGGTGTAGGGTGGGGATGGGCATGGTGGTAACACCTACATCCCACGAGGATTGCTACTTTGAGACCAGCCTAGGTCAGAGCCTTGTGTATGTAGCTTAATGGTAGAACACTTACTGAGCATGTACAAGGCCCGAGTTTGATCTCCAGTACCTCAAATATTGGCCAACAAAAAAGAATCAATTTAGGGGCAGGGATAAAGCTCAGATAGTAGAGTGTCTGGCTAGTATACACAAAGTCCCTAACTAGTTAAGTTGGTTAGTTAGTTAGTTAAGGTTGTTAGTTGGTTGTTTGGTTGGTTGGTTGTTTGGTTGGTTGGTTGGTTGGTTTAGGGCTTTGTTATCTATTTATTTATTTGATCCCCAGCACTCCAGAAACCAGATGTGGTAGTGTATGCTTACAATCTCAGCACTCAGGAGAACTTTAAAGTTATTCCCAGCTACATAATAATATGAGGCCAGCCTGGGCTACTTGAGATCTTATCTCAAAATAAAAGTTTCCATTTCAAACTGGGAACAGTTTTCCTTCTGGGAGTGCTATCTGTCAGTGTCTGGACCTCCTTTTGATGTCACAACTGGGAAATGGTGGATAGTGGCATAGAGTGGTCTGAATTCACACTTCACAGGGCCAGAGAACTGGCTAGTGCCAAGGCCAATAGTACAGAGGCTAAGAAAAGCCACTCAAAATCAGGCGTCAGAGCAGGACCATGAGTTAGAAGACCAAATGTCACTTCAGTCTGTACTGCCATTGCCCTGCTGGTTCTAGCCATCATTTCTTTTTGGTACTGGGATTAGAACTAGGGCCTTATGCATGCTAAGTAAGTACCCTGCCACTGTGCCATAGCCCAGCCTATCTGATCGTTTAGAATCAGGGTCTCTCTTTGTAGCCCAGGTGTACTCAAACCCACTCTCTCCTTTATCATAGGACTACACCTGTGTTCTGTTTTATTGTTTTTCCTCCCTCCTTGTGTTTTATGCAATGACTGTCCTGATACTTCTTGCTGTACTGTCACTGTCCCCAGCTTTTGAAAATTTCAGGCTCTGAGCAGAGGCTGAGGCAAGTTCTTCTGACAATGAACTGAGTTACCCTGAACTTCCAAACTTCCAGAGAGAAGCAGAATGTGTCCTCTGCGTGCCTGTAATTCTTTCTGTCCTTGGGTTTTCTGCCTGCCTCCTCCAAATTCTAAAAGAAGAAAAAACAAAAACATACAATTAAAAAAAAAAAAAAAACCTTGTGACTTTCTTCAGAAGCCATAAGATTAGCTGAAAGGATCCACCAGCTGCATTGCCTTGTGTGCCTCAGTTTCTTCATTGGTAAACAAGTGTTGCCATCTCTCCTAGGTGGTTTTGCAATGCTGGGGATGGAATCCAGGGTCTAGAGTATAGGAGGTACCCTGCCTCTAAACTGTACTCTCTAGCAGAGTGTTGTTTGCATTGTCACCATGTTCTGTGGTGCTGGGGATGGGAACCCAGGGCCTGAAGCGTACGAGGTAAGTGCTCTGCCTCTAGGCTGTCCCCTAGACATCTCCTAGGGCTTTGTTTAGTTAGTTAAGGGCTTTAGTTAGTTAGTTAGTTAGTTGGTTGGTTGGTTTAAGGCTTCATTATCTATTTATTTAGTTAGTTAATTTAGGGGATTAAATGAAAGACTATCACTCCATATGGTTTAGCAACTATTACAGCTATTTCTGGTATAATTAATTTATAGGAATCTGAATTCTTTCCAAGGCAAGTGCGTGTCCAATGTTGTTCTGGGGGCCCCTCCTTCCCTGCAGGTTCATAGGAACAGAGTGCTTTTCTAGTTGTAAAATCTGCTAAGAACTGGAAGGTCCTGTCTAGGCTCTGCATCTTAGTGATGGACAAGAAAGATGTGGTGTGAGTGTGTGTGTGTGTGTGTGTGTGACATTCATGTGATGGTACACGCATGTGGGTGCATGCACGCACATGCTTCAGTCCTAAAACAGGGTTTCTCACTGAACTGTCATCTTGGGATCTGCCTGTCTCCAACCCTCTCCCATGCTAGGTTACAATCATCCATGGCCAGGATAGCTTTTTATCTCAGTTACCAGTACTTGAACTCAGGTCTGGACAGCCGTTGTTGTCAGCTGAGCCCTATCTGCTGTCGTTATCATGAAACTGTGTTTAAAAACATCCTGGATCCCATTCTCATCACTCCCCAACCCCAAAACATTCCTGGGCATCCAGTCTGGAAGCCAACATTTCAGCTTGCTTGGCTTTGACCAAAGCAGTCTTGTGCTTCACAACTGTCAGGGGCAACAAAGCCTCAGGGAGAAGCCAGATGACTTCACTCCTTTTTTGGCCAGAGACTCAAACTTTGCACTTGATTGTGTTTGTGCTTTTGAGCCCTGTTTTAGATGAGGTTCCTGGAAAAGCTAATCTCCCTGTCTTTTCATTTTTCTGTTAAACTTTTTGTGATGTTTTCTTTTTTTTTCTTGTTTATTTATTTATTATATGTAAGTATACTGTAGCCGTCTTCAGACACTCCCGAAGAGATCTTGTTACGGATGGTTGTGAGCCACCATGTGGTTGCTGGGATTTGAACTCTGGACCTTCGGAAGAGCAGTCGGGTGCTCTTACCCACTGAGCCATCTCACCAGCCCCTTGTGATGTTTTCTAACTTAGTTGCAACTTAAAAAGAGGCAGCTTGCTGTTCAGGAGGAATGACCGGAGACCATTTAAAATGGGTTGTCATCTATTACAGAAAATATAAAATATACTTTACACTTCTTTTTTTTTTTAAAAAAAAAGATTTATTTATTTATTATATATGTAAGTACACTGTAGCTGTCTTCAGACACTCCAGAAGAGGGCGTCAGATCTTGTTACGGATGGTTATGAGCCACCATGTGGTTGCTGGGATTTGAACTCTGGACCTTTGGAAGAGCAATCGGGTGCTCTTACCCACTGAGCCATCTCACCAGCCCTACTTTACACTTCTGAACTAGGTGTTTAAAGTACATTTTATTTTATAAAAAAGATTTATTTATTTTATGGATATGAGAACACTTTAGCTGTCTTCAGTCACACCAGAAGAGGGCATCAGATCCCATTACAGATGGTTGCAAACCACCACGTAGTGGGAATTGAACTCAGGACCTCTGGAAGAGCCATCTCTACAGCCCTTATTTACCTTTTTATTTTAAAATAAACAATTAAGCCAGGCAGTGGTGGCGCATACCTTTAATCCCAGCACTTGGGAGGCAGAAGCAGGCAGATGTCTGAGTTTGTGGCCAGTCTGGTCTACAGAGTGAGTTCCAGGATAGCCAGGGCTACACAGAGAAACCCTGTCTTGAAAAAACCAAAAAAAAAAAAACCCAAACAAAATTAACATTTATTTCATGTGTGTATGTGTATGGGGGCTCACACATGATTTATGTGTGTGGACTGACACATGTAGTCATACAGGTATATAGATACATCTCACAGTGGTGAGATGCACAGTGGTGCATGTGAATATATATACATGAGCTCACACATGCAGTGGTGCATGCGAATATATGTCCATGAGCTCACACATGCAGTGGTGCATGCGAATATATGTCCATGAGCTCACACATGCAGTGGTGCATGCGAATATATGTACATGAGCTCACACATGCAGTGGTGCATGNCATGAGCTCACACATGCAGTGGTGCATGCGAATATATGTACATGAGCTCACACATGCAGTGGTGCATGTGTAGAAGTCAGAGACAATTTGTGAGAGTTGGTTTGTTCTTTTTGTCATGTGGGTCCTGAGGATTGAACTCAAGTCATCAGGTTTTGTATCAACCCTCTTCACTCCCTGAGCCTTCTCTCAACTGTTCCTCACTAAATATTTTATTAAAACCACAAAACCATACAACAACCAAAAGATCTCAGTTAGCCCCAGGGTGGCTTTGAATTCCCCATATAGCTGAGGAATTTGAATTTGAATTCCTAATGTTCTTGCCTCTACCTTCTAGATACTAGAAGTTGCCATGTCTGACTTCTTCCTACAGAATTTAAGAAATTTTCTCAGGTAAAAGTGGTTATGTGTGCTTATAAGCCAAGCACTCAGGAAGAAGCTAAGGCTGATGATTTTGAGTTTGATGCCAACCCAGATTACGCAGCATCTCATCAACAAATTAATTTTCAATGATTTCTTAAATTTTTGAGGCTGGGGCTGGAGAGATGGCTTAGTGGTTAAGAGCACTAAGTGCTGTGCAGCTCTCCAGAGGACCCGAGTTTGATTCCCTGTGCCCCCATGGTGGCTCACAACCATCTGTAATTTTAGTTCTAGGGATACAACTCCCTCTTCTGGCCTTCTCAGGCAGACACATAATTACGCAGACATACATGCACAGAAAACACAGAAACATAAAATAAATAAGCATTTAAAAGGGTTTTTTGAGTGGAAGGTTCTTTTAAGTAACATTCTATGTTTTGTAACAACTGCATTCAATTTTACTACATTTTAAATTTAAGGCTTTTTGGGTTATTTTGTTTGTTTGTTTGTTTGTTTGTTTTCTGTTTGGAACAAGGTCTTATGCAGTGCAAGCAGCCTCAAAGTTGCTGTGTAACCAAGGATGGCCTTGATTTTTTTTATACTACTGTCTTCTCAAGAGCAAGCATTTTAAAACAGGCAAAACAAGCTATCTTTTAGCTTTGATTTGCTGTGCAGGTATATAGGGCGTGCAAGTGTATCTCTGTGTGTATCTCTCTGTGCGTGTCTATGTGTGTGTATTTCTCTCCCCCTCGTGTGTGTGTGTGTGTGTGTGTGTGTGTGTGTGTGTGTGTGAAAGAGAGAGAGAGGGAGAGGGGGGAGGGAGAGGGGGGAGATATCAGAGAATGAAATGACTTGTGGAAGTTCTCTCCTTCTACCCTGTGGGTCCCCAGGATAGAACTCAGCTTATAAGGCTTTGCAGCAAGCACTTTTCCCCACTAAGAACTTCATGCTGGCCTCACTCCCTATTTTAATTCACTGATGGCAGCAGTAGCACTTACTTTTGAATCCCATCTGAAGGCTCATTTTTGTTGTTTGGTTTTTAAGGCAGGTCTTAACTCTGTGACCCAAGCTGGCTTAGCACTCCCAGGAGTTATCCCACCTCTGTCTCCCAAATGTTGGGATTGCAGATGTGAGCCACCATGCCTGACTGCTTCTGAAAGCTACTTAAAAAAAAAAAAAACTTTCTTTTCTCTGTGTGTGGGTCTGATTAGTTGTGATGTTGGGTGGTGCCAGTCTAATCCATCACTCTCCAGCTGATAGTCAGTCTTAAAATGAACGGTCTGGTGGCTGAGGAAAGACCTGAGTTCAGATCTGTAAAGCCCACATAAAAAGCCAGGCATGGCTGCATGCAGCTATAGCCCCAGAACTGGGAAAACAGAGACAAGAGAGTACCAAGAACTTGCTGGTCAGCCAGTCTCGTTTAATAGGTGAGCTTCAAGCTCAGTGAGACCCTGTCTCAAAAATAAAATGGAGAGTGATTAAAGATGATCTGAGAGTAAGTCCTGGCCTCCATACACACATGCACACATGTGAACTCCCTCACATGAACATATTAATACACAAACATATGCACACACTTGTGCATACATGAACAGATGTCTACATTGGCACACATGTGTACACAAGCATATGCACAATATACAAACACATGCATTAATGCATATATATATATATATATATATATATATATATATATATATATATGCCTGGTGCATGCATGAACACACACAGTCACACATATGAATGCATACATATTCACACATGGACACATGAGCACATACATATATGTTATGTTTTATATTACACTCCATCACTGGGCTACACCCCAGTCCAGGTTTCAAATGTTTATAAAAAGAAAAAAAAAAGGGCTATTATCTATACTGTTTCACAATTCCCTTAAAAAAATGATCTCTTAATACTCAGTTTCCAGCATCTCTCCCTGCAGCAGAGCTTCCTTTGGAAACAATTCACATACACTCTATCGTTGATACTAGGGATTGATCCAGAGCCTTGTAAAGGCCAGCTTTCTACCACCAAGACGCATTCGTTGCCCCTTTCCCATCAAGTGTTTTCACTCCAACTAATTTTAGTGTATTCTTAGATTTGTGCATCCACTACTACAAATTCAAGAATATTTTTATCGCCACCCCCCACATAACTGTACCTGTTAGCTGTTATCTTGTGGTTCTTCTCCAGTTGCTAATTTACATTGTTTTTGTGGACTTGCCTAGTCAGGACATTTCTTATAAATGTCATATGTGGCCTCTTTTTCAGCATTGGGTCTTCAGATTCAGCCACATTGTAGCAGGTGAAGCACTCTGGTTCCTTCTTATGGCTCAATACTGGTCTAATGTGTGGATCTACCACACTAGTTATTCATTCATCTGGTCATGGTCATGGGTGGTGTTTCTACTTTGGGGCTATTATTATAAGCTTGCCAGGAATATTTAAGACCACATATTTATTTTTTTTAAGATTTACTTATTTTATATATGTGAGTACACTGTAGCTGTCTTCAGACGTACCAAATGAGGGCATTGAATCCCATTACTGATGGTTGTGAGCCACCATGTGGTTGCTGGGAATTGAACTCAGGACCTCTGAAAGAGCAGCCAGTGCTCTTAACTGCTGAGCCATCTCTCCAGCCCCATGACCACATCTTTAGATGCATTGATGCATTCATTTATCCTGAGAACAGATCTTGGATCATATGGTGGTTCTGTGTTCAAAGATCAGAGGCACCACCTTTTATTTTATAACAGGCATTTAAAATTTAGGTATCTCCTAGCTGGGTGGTGGTGGTGCACACCTGTAATCCCAGCTTTCGGGAGGCAGAGGCAAGTGGATCTCTGTGAATTAGAATGAGTTCCAGGACAGATAAGAAAGCCTGTTTTGAAAACAAAAAACAAAAACAAAAACCTTTTCAAGCACCAAGTAGTAGTTCACTGTAAGAAACTTCCCTGGTCTACATACCTCATTCACAAGTGCACCCATTACCTTGGATTGCCTGGGTTTCATTGAGTCTTTCATGTCATTCCTTACCTGAAGGATCTCAGGGTCATTGCCCTCTTTGGTAACATAAGCCCAACTGCAGGAAACATTCTTATTCTTTTGTGGGAGTTTTTGTTGTTGTTGTACTCTATATCCCTAGATGTGGAGAGGTGAGGTGAGGGTCTACTTGTCTTTAGGTTTATTCTGACCCCATCTCTTCACTCCACAGGGGACCACCAGACATCATGGCACAGAAAGGGCAGCTCAGCGATGATGAGAAGTTCCTCTTTGTGGATAAAAACTTCATGAACAGCCCGATGGCTCAGGCCGACTGGGTAGCCAAGAAGCTGGTGTGGGTCCCTTCAGAGAAGCAGGGCTTCGAAGCGGCCAGCATCAAGGAGGAGAAGGGCGATGAGGTAGTCGTGGAGCTGGTGGAAAATGGAAAGAAGGTCACAGTGGGCAAAGATGACATCCAAAAAATGAACCCACCCAAGTTCTCCAAGGTGGAGGACATGGCAGAGCTGACGTGCCTCAATGAGGCCTCTGTGCTGCACAACTTGAGGGAGCGATACTTCTCGGGTCTCATCTATGTGAGTGTCTTGGGGTGATGAACTTCTTTCAGTCTCCTTGTGGAACAGAGGGGACTAGAAATGTGTTTGTGTGACCAGGGATGGTGCATATTTGTAATTGCAGCATTCAGGATGTTGACGTGGAAGATCAAGAGTTCAAGGCTAGCCTGGGCTACATAGTAAGACCCTGTCTCCAAAAAAATGCTTCCTATGTGTGTACCTGAGTTTAGATTCCTAGAACCAAAATACAAAGTAGGGCATGGTAACGCATGACTGTAGCCCCTGTCCTGAGATACAGAGAATAGGCTAGCTGGACCAGTATTTAGTCTCAAAAAATAAGGCAGAGAATGAATGAGAAAGACTTTCATTATAAACCTCCAGCATGAATTTACCTCTTCATGCACAAACCTGCACATACACAAACATGTACACACACATGCACCATATACACACAATCAAAATTGTGCTTAGGTTATAGGTCAAAATTCTCCATACACACTTCAAGGTGGAGTCGCTCAGACCTGAACTCATATAGCTCTGTCCTGCCCTGCCTGGTTCAAGGTATAGAACAAACTACCACATTCTTCAGTCCTCTTGTTTGTAAAATAGGATTGATCACCTTGCACAGGTATATGCAGATCCACATGGTCATTCACTCAGCATTAAGGCATATGACAGGATTCTATGGGTGTTGATGTCATTCCTGGCTCTTCCTCCATCTTAGAGTTAGGAAAAGCTCCTCAGCAAGGCTGGTGCCTTCCTGTCCCTGGGGACTAGGTCACATAAGGATCTAAACAGGAATAACTACATGGGACCTAAGACTCTGTGGGTCCACTCCAAGTATGACTTGGAGTCACACTTTCCAACATGGCTACCTCTGAACACTTGCCTCTTAACTAATTGAGATGTGAGTTTATTTGTTTGTTTGTTTTAAACATGATTATTTATGAGGTCATTTCTTCAGCCATATCTTGGCCACATGTCCTGAGCTTAACAGCTACTATACCAGATGGCATAATTCTAAAACATTCTCACCATCAAGTCCTGTTGTTCCGCCTGACCTACCTGAGGATGGTGTAATAGAGGACACTGGTTCCTTGTGGATTGGCCCAGCTCCTCAGAACACAAAGGACACAGATGTTCCCAGTGTTCCTGCCTGGCAGGCAGAGACCGTGTCTGCAGGCACTGGCGAATCCTTTGGAAGGTTCCCTTTTTCTCCTAAATACTCTTCCCTTCTCTGAACTCTGAGGAGCCTTGTCGGCCTTATGTACTGAAGCTCTTTCTACGAAGAGACCAGAGATACTTCTCGGCAGTGGGACCCTTGAGAATGCCAGGGTTCTTGTTCTTGCTTGTGTGTTTGCTGCGACTGCCTGTTCCTGGTAACTTGTCGGGTTCCTTGCATATCCTCTGGAAAAGGATGCTCTATGGCCACAGCATCTCATTCCAACCCTTTGGGTTATTCAGCCTTTAACAATGTGGCACAATGTAGTCACCTACAGATGTGTTTAGCCAAGTTTTTAATCTATTCTGGGACTCACAGGGCCCCTGGGCTGCAAGTTAGACACACCTATTATAGTTTGCCTCTTGAAAGTGACAAGAAATACTTCCCTCCACTCCATGAACTGTAAAATGCCCTGCAGATAATTTTTCCAAATTAGGAAAATTAGTAGTACTTACTGAACTCACTGGGTTCTAGGACTCCAATCTCCCCTCAAGATGCAGTACTACTGTGTGGGGATGGAGATGGCAGTCTCCCCTCAAAATACATCCCCACTATGTGGGGACAGAGATGGGCCTGTGTGCTCATTTCACCTGGCAACTCTATGACATGGTGGAAACCAGGAAGTACAGGGGCTTGGAAAAGTCCCGAGACCAGAGATCATTAGAAGCAGATTAAATAAAGTGTCTGTAGGCTTCAAATACCTGCCATGCTTCTCTGGATTAGATCAATCCTCTTGGCCTCGGGACTATGTACCCACTGCTGCCTAGTATCATTCTGCTCAAGTGAATCACTTCATAGAAACTTCTGCCCAGCATGAAAAATAAAAGCTGCATGGGTTTGGGAGCCAGGAGTGAGCTCCAGCCTACAGCAACATAATGTAGGGTTTCTGTTGACTTGAGTGTGTCAGAGAACCCTTGACTCAGGAGGCTAGCTGGCTGATTTTTTTTTCCCCTTAATGATAGAATCCTTCCACTTGGACTCATCTTAAACAAGGAGCCTTTCAGAAGGTCATGAGAGACCCTTGGTCCTCTGACATCTAGGAGGTTCTGTCTAAGACAGAGGGCTTTCTTCTTCTTTTGACCAAGGGTTCATTGCAGAACTGCTTCAGGTTTAGGGCACACCTGGCACATAGCTCTGATTCCTGGTCTCATGCCCTCTGGAGCTTTTGTGTGCCATTGGCCAAGACCTCTCTGTCTATAATTTATTACAGAGGACATTAGCAGTTAACTCTCTTCCAGGCGTTGCGTTGGGGTTGGGGTGGAGACGGTTAGGGGATAAGAAGAAGGCTCAACTTTGGGTCTATCACGTGCCAGGGACTTTCCGGAAGAGGGACACTGCGGAAGCAGTCACTCTGCAGAGCCTCAGAGTATAGAAAAAAAGAGGAGAGCTGCAGGCTACCTCCTGGGAAATCTCATAAATTAGTTCTTACAGTCTTATAGTTTCGAAGGTGACGCAGGGCTATTCACTTAAAAATTATCTTTGCAAAAGCATGTGTTGAGGCTGGGAGGTGGCTCAGTAGAGAAAGTGCTCGCTATGCGAGTATGAGGACCTGAGTCTGGGTACTCAGTGCCCATGTAAGAAGCCAGGTTGTGGTGTACCTCTGTAACCCTAGCACTGGGTGGAGACAGGTGGTTCCAGGACCTCACTGGTTGCCAGCCTAGGCAGTCAGTGAATCCCGGAATCAGTGAGATGTGTCCCAAATGATAGTGGAAGATACTCAATGTTGACCTCTGGCCCCTACACACATGCACATGTGTGCACACATGTACTGATTTGCATATGATGCATACACCCCCCCCCAAGAGAAAGTCATATGTCTCAAGAGGCAGGAGTCCCTCCATGCCTTTTGTCTCAGGGACAAATGTGACTTACAGGGTTATTTGTGCAGATCTGAGAGTCTAACAAATCTAACATCAGTATCACTCCCTCCTGTCACCTTATGCAGCTCATTGCCTCCCCTCAGCTGTGCTGTGGCCTTCTGCCTCCCTGTATCAGCCCCTGGTTAGACCTCAGGCCTATTGAATAGCTGTGGGATAGATGCAGAGCTTTACCTTTTATCCCAGCCCTTCCCCTTCTCACTCCTACCCCTGCTCCTCAGAGAGACTAGCCCTAGTGTGCTTGGAGACGGGAATCTCACTATGTAGCTCAAGCTGATCTCAAACTTGAGGTCCTCCTGCCTCAGCTTTCCCCGTGCTGGGAAACAGTGTGTTCTCAGCTCCTTTCTTTCCCACCAAGCCCTAGACAATATTTTATACATATATAAATTCAAAACACTTTCTGCTCCCTTCAAGTGGCAGCTTGGGTCATATTCTGTTGTGCATATGTTTGTTCTCTTTCTGTTTCTCTCTCTGTCTCTCTCCTCTCTGTCTCTCTCTCCCCTTTCTCTGTCTCTATCTCTCTCTCCTCTGTCTCTGTTTCTCTGTCTCTCCTCTCTCTGTCTCTCTTCTCTCTTTCTCTCTGTCTCTCTCTCTCTGTCTCTATCTCTCTCCTCTCTGTCTTTTCTTATCTCTGTCTCTCTCTCTCTTTTCTCTCTCTCTGTCTCTCTCTCCTCTCTCTCTGTCTCTATCTCTCTCCTCTCTGTCTCTGTCTCTCATCTCTGTCTCTCTCTCTCTCTCACTTTCATCTTAACATGTACTTTTTTCATAGCAGAGCAGAATCTCCTGTTCCAGTCATGAACTGCACCAGCAAGGTTATCCCCTACTGACAGGCACCTTGGCTATCACTGTCTACCCCCCCCCCATCACCCCGCCCCCCAGCCATAGCAGAAGTAAATCCTTTATAAAGTATCAGTCCCCAGCACAAATGCTCAGAAAGTGTGGATGCCACAGACAGCCTTACAGAGAATGCAGGGTTGTGATTGGAGGAGAAAGGAAGCTCGGGGTCTGGCCATGTACGCACCTAGTGGGATCATGAGGCAAAGCTGAGTTTGCCCCTGATGTGTGCCTTTCACTCAGCTTCTTCCTCATTACTTCCAATCCCCCTCTCTTCCTCAGGCCAAGGCCTTGGAAGCAGCTCCTGCTTGGTGCTCTGGGGCTGACCATATAAAGCATGGGGGAACAACCAGGCCTGCTTCCAAATACGGTCAAAAAAGGGAGATCCTACTCCAGCTGGGACCTGCTGGTGGCACTGGGCCTTGAGATGCCTGGCTAGGACAGGAGGAGGGACGTTGGGACCTCTGAATTCTCGAATCAGGAGAGGTACTCTCCTGGGCGTGAGACCCTGGTTTCCCGCAGATCTGCCAGCTGAGCAGCCTCAGATCTGCCTGAAGCATGGCTTAAGTGTGTGCTGTGTGGATGGGCTCCACAGGAGGAGTAAGCAGGCAGGAAGGCAGAACTCCTCTCCCTGAGCAACCGAAGGTTAGGTCTCAAACTCAGGACAAAGGACTGACTGAGGGGCCGATTTAACACATCAAAGCTGATACTAGCCCCAGGCTCTCCCAGCATCTTTTATGTACCTGCTAGAGAGTCATCCTGGTTGGCATTCCCAGGCTCTTACCTTAAATTCCCTAGCCTCTGTGCTCCACTGCCCTTCCCTGCAGCCGCTCTTTCCCTATATAGCCCAGTGAATTTTGCCTACATAACCTCTTTGCTTTGTGGGCTTCTTGTGGTCTCCTGGTTCGCCCCTGGCTTCTTAGCTCCTAGTTCCTTTCTCCTCCTCTCTTGTCCCCCTACCCCTAGATCTGTTCAGTCCAGGCCCTTCCAGGTGCCTCTACAACAAACCTTCTGCTCAGCCCATGTCTAGGAGCATCAGGTCCTCATTTTTTTTTTTTCCTATTCAGAGGTGGAATCAGGAGGATTTCTTTCTTTTACAGATTTTACTCAGCAAATATTTACTGGATAAGTGCTTACCCTGTGCTGGGTATCAGAGGCACACCGGTGGGTGTCAGTTCAGTCTGGGAGGGTGATGAGCCCTGAGAGCAGAGATGGAAATGGGGCTGGAAAGGCCAGGGGAAAGGAATTTCACGCGCTGGGAACAGCATATATAGAGGCTCCAAGGTGCTGAGTTTTCTGGCCTCTTATGACCGAAGGTATCCAGGCATAATCCCATCCAGGCATAGCTACATACAGGTGTAGTGCTAAGTAACTCCTGTGAATCATTTCAGAGCAAAACCATGAGGGAATGGTTAGTATGTCCCATGGTTTGCAGCTCAAGATGACTGAAGCTCAGAGAGGTTAAGAGATTTGTCCAGAGACTCCCAGCAAGATGAGGGCTCAAATTCAAGTCCCCAGTATTCTTAATTACTGACTGGATTAATGGGTACCTACTAGATGCCAAGGCTTAGGTTGGGGCTGAAGAGGACAGAACAGGAGCTCAGGTGGTGTGGGTGACTGTAGCTGGCCCTTTCAGGTCAGACAAGCTGGAGTCTATCCTGGCCATTGCTGACCTCAAAAGATGCCCTCCTCCTCTGACTGTTCTAGCTGTAGCGATACCTAATTGACTATAGGTGACCCACATCCCACTTTTCTATCTCCCTCTCTACCCCTGAGTGTTGTCTCTTCTCATCTGGACTTCCCTCACTGTCCTTTAAGGTTTAGCACCCCAGCAGTTCCAACAGTCACCCCCAGACTCTTCAGGGGTTCTCTTGTTCCTGTTCCTGTTGCTTCATGTGAGCCTCCCGTCACCCTCTCTTCCCCTGGAAGTTCTTGGAGACAGACAGACACTGGTGGCTTTTCAAGCCTGGACCTCCAGGGCTCGGCAGCCTGAGAGTCCTTCTCTTTGCCAACCCTGCAGCCATGAGGAGCAGAGGGCATGGCCTTGTTTTACCACCACTGTCTTTCTTTTTAAAAGACAGGATCTCATATTACCCAGGTTGGCCACACATTTGCTTTGTAGCTGAGGATGACTTTGAACACCTGATGTTCCGAATCCCGGGATTACAGATGTGCACCACCACAGCTGGTTTATGTGGCACTGGGAATGGAACCCAGGGCTTTGTGCATTCTAGACAAGTACTCTACCCACTGAGCCGCATTACCAACCTTTGTAACTTTACACCTTTGAACATGCTGTAGAATGTCACCTCCTCTCCACTGGGAGTTAGTTCCCTATGTTACTGCATTTCAGTGGCATCTCTAGTTTGTGATATGTGTCTCTTACTTCTCAGCATTTACATTCCTACATTATTAAATTATGACTAAACGGCTGGGCATGGTAGTGCACACTTTTAATCCCAGCACTCGGGAGGCAGAGACTGGCAGATCTCTGTAAGTTCAAAGCTAGTCTGGTCTACAGAGAAAGTTCCAGGACAGTCAGGGAAAAACAGAAAAACTCTGTCTCAAAACAACCCAACCCAAATCAAACCAGATCACAAAGTTACTCCTGAGACTTCTTCAATAAATAATAGCACATTCTTCCTTCTATATAAGGTTAGGACAGCTGCTTATGGACACACCATTCCCTCCTCCTCCGGCTCTGTGTTACATATTTCATTGCTGTTTTTGTTACAAATTAAAAACTTTAAAATTAAAACAATAACATTGTTATTGGTATTCTTTTGGTTTATGTTGTTTTTTGAGACACAGTTTCTCTGTGTAGCCCTGGCTGTCCTTGAACTCAAGCTGTAGACAACCTGGTGTGAACTCAGAGATCTGTTTGCCTCTGCCTCCCGAGTGCTGGGATTAAAGGTGTGTGCCACCACTGCCCACTGGTATTCTTTAATCTAATTAAAAGATAGCATTCTATCTTTTAATCAAATAAAAAAATAAAAATGAGATAAATAAAAACGGAATTTTGGGAGAGCTGGGGAGGTGGCTCAGTTGCTAAGGTGCTTGCTGCCCAAGCATGAGGACCTGAGGTGAGTTTCCTGCCCCCATGGGGAAAGGCTGGGTGTAGTGAGCCACACTCCTGTCATTTGATGCTGGGGGAGGTGGAGACTGGGGGACCCGTGGAGTTTATGCTTTCCCAGCCTAGTCAAATTGGTGAGTTCCAGATTCAGTGAGGGAGCCCATCTTAAATAATAAAGAGTAGGGACTGGAGAAGACGCCCCATGCTGACCCCTGTTCTCCACGTGTCTGCATACATGTGCACGTGTACCCTACATATAAACATGTGCACAGAGACTTAAGTTATGTCCCCCGAGGCTTAATGAGGTAGAGGGCAGAGGTGGGTTGGGAGCTTAGAAGTGAGTCCAGAACTCACCATAGGTTATCCGGGAACCCATCTTGCTTTTTTCTTCTTTCACCCTGGGTCCTGAGTTCAAGGCTCTTGGCTGAGCTGCAGAGGAATTTCCACACCGTGACGTGAGGCTGCTGATCATGGGCGTGGGAGTTCCCCCACCCATCCTAAGGTCCAGAACTGAGCCTGGTTCTCTCTTGCAGACCTACTCCGGCCTCTTCTGTGTGGTGGTCAACCCCTACAAGTACCTACCCATCTACTCAGAAAAGATCGTGGACATGTACAAGGGCAAGAAGAGGCACGAGATGCCGCCTCACATCTATGCCATTGCCGACACAGCCTACAGAAGCATGCTACAAGGTGAGCCTGCCAGGCCCCCAGAACCACCTCACGGCTCAGCCTCAGTCCTCACCCCCACCTGCCCGAGTCCCCATCAGGAATGTGGAGTTTGGCAGGCAATGCCTTGACTAAAAAAGGGCAAAAGCAAAAAGAACGTCGGTCTGCAGCAAGGAGGGGGCAGGGAACTCAGGGCTTGAGCAAATACGGGCATCGGGCATCGCCCTCTCTGGCTTCTGCCGTCCCTGTGGTTGTTCCAGAGCCCTGGCCCAGCTAGCGGCTAGAGGGAGAAAAATTGGGTATGAGCTGTGGATGAACTGCAGAGGCCTGGGTCGCCATCTGCCAGTTTCCGTCCCTGGAATCATGTTTAGATATCTTTTTCTTCCTAGCCTTGGTTTCCTTGTATGTGAAAGGGGATAATGGTCTCTATGTTGAAGCCTCTGAGAGACTTCTGTGGTGGCTTTTCCCATGGAGGGCCTTTGCACACACGCTCCAAGTCCAGATGTGGCAGCTTGTGAACGCTTTATCTGAAAATGTTGGCACCAGAGCCATTGCGGATTTGGAACTGATCTCCCACCCCCAGATTTAGGAATATTTCCATATACGCGTGATGAGCATGTGTGGGACTGAAACTCAAGTCTAAACATAATGTTTATTTATGTTTTATCTTTATTTTATACAGTTCTGAGGTAATTTTTTGACAATATTTCAAAAAATTTTGTTCATGAAGCAACATTTTGTCAAATGGAATTTTCCCATTGTGGTTTCACGTTTGGACTAAAAAAAAAAAAAAAAAGTTTCAGATTTTGGATTCTTGGGGTTGGGATTCTCAGTCTCACGTGACTGCTATCTTGAATGAACATTTCTATTGGGACAAAATGGCAGATGCATCACGAAATAATAGGGAAAGTGTTAATTTAAGAGTCGCACTGAGAGCCGGGCATGGTGGCCTTTAATCCCAGCACTCAGGAGGCAGAGGCAGGCAAATTTCTGAGTTCGAGGCCAGCTTGGTCTATAGAGTGAGTTCCAGGACAGCCAGGGCTATACAGAGAAACCCTGTCTCGAAAAAAAAAAAAGTCACACTGAAAATAATTTTTATACCTGCCTACAGTAGAATAATTACCACTGAGATAAAGATATGAATGAAGTATTCTAGAAAGCTCCCATGACTTTTCCCCACCAGTACCTCTTCAGCACACACCCCTTGCCTGCTAAGGTCACTGCTGTCCTAGTTTCTGTCATCAGCAGCTTAGCCTTGAACTTTCGTGAAGGATACACTGACGTTTCTTACTTGGTACTTTCTGAAGGAGCTGCTTCTCCTCAAACCTTCTCAGAAGAAGCAATAACCACATGCCAGTCACAGCATGAATTCTAGGGCAGAGCTACCTGTGCTAGCATGTGCCTAGCATGGTCATGCCACGCTATGTGACTGTGAATGAGCATTCTCTACCCCTGCTTTTCCTCTGGAAAAAGAGACACACAACTGGGTCTTGGCCAGTGTGGCAGACCAGGCCTGTAATCCTACCCCTCAGGTCCCAGAAACAGGATGATTCCAAGTTTGAGACTATCCTGGGCTACACAATGAGTTTGAGGTTAGCTGGGGCTACAAAATGAGATCCTATCTCAAAGTTAACTAGTCAACCAATGCATCCATCCAAACAGAGAGGTCTGTGACCACCTCCTAGGGCTGACATGAGCATTAAATGAACTATTACATCTTATGTTTTCAAAACAGTGGTTGGTACTTGATCAACAAAAACCGTTTCTAAGCCTAAGACACTACAGGTCAAACATTCCTAATTCTAAAATCCAAAATCTACAATGATCCAAGATCTGGGATAATTTCACTGCAAATTCCAGGCTGTGAAATTTTGTTTATGAGCAAAGTTATTTAAAACATCCCACGAGTCAGGCAAAATGGCGTGTGAGTAAAATCCCAACCCTGGAGAGACAGAAGCTGAGGCAGGCAGAGTTCTATGACTTTGAGGCCAGCCTCATCAACATTCAGAGCTCCAAGACAGCCAGAATTACATAAAAAGATTCTATTTACAAACATACTAATAAAAAATATGAGGCCAGGCGACTCACGCCTTTAATCCCGGCACTTGGGAAGCAGAAGCAGGCAGATTTCTGAGTTCTCAGGCCACTGGGCGAGGCAGATGTGAGAAGTTTGACTGTGCTCAGTCCATGGCAGCCACCAGGCGCAGTCTGAGGTCCCTATGGACCTGCCGGAGTCTGTTTGAGGGTGCTGGCCCGCTCGGATGCTGCTGAATGCCATGGAAGAGCTGAGAAGGGGGGGGGACTCTGGCCCGGGGGCAGAAGGGAAAAGTGCAGGGGGAGGGCGCTCTGGCTTGTTACCACAGGGAGGAGAGTCCTAGGCTTGGTCGGAGGCAGGCGGGCTGCTTACTTTGGAGGAAGCCGTGGCTGGGAGAGCAGGGAGGCCTCCAGATGGGAGGTTAGAAATGTATGTAAAGATATAAATATGGACAAACAGACTGATACCTCTGAGGAAAGGAGAGAGAGAGAGAGAGAGAGAGAGAGAGAGAGAGAGAGAGAGAGAGAGAACACATGACAGGTGTACCTTCTTATAACCTCTGAAAAAGGTTGTGAAGTTTACAACTTGAGCAGGGAGGATCTGGGTAAAGAAGATGCTGTGTGGCTGCCACGCCCTTTGATGTCTTGAGATTGCAAACTTATCTCCCAAGTGAGAAGAGGTCTGGGCGTCTGAACTCTGTTAGCTAAAGAGTCATATGCTTCCCTTGGTCGGGCACCTATTTCGTGGCAGCCTAGGAAGCTGGTCTGGGTTCTAACATTGGTTGTTGCTGGTTTCTCTTTCTTACCCCTTCAGTGCTGGGCACGGAACCTTAGGTCTTGCGCATGCTAAGCCCCGACTCTACTACCACTGAGCTGCATCTCAGCTCCATGGGGATGGTTGTTTCCCTACTTCTTCTAGGCACGCTTGGATTTCTGGCCTCAGGGACTACCAACCTCTTCTCAACCCTCAACTCAGACCCATGTCCCCTTGAGGTGACAACCCTGTGGAGGGATGTCAGTGTGCAGGTGCCACCTGGCCTTCACCTGGCTGTTGCACCTGCTTGTGTTGACTGTGATCTCATTAACTTGCACCAGTGTGATCCTTATTGTCCTACTGTCCATGTTAGTGATTGCTCCTAGCATCTTATATATGAAAGACTTAGGATTAGAGTGTTCAGATTCCAGCACCGCACCTTTGAGCACATCCCAGCTCCACGGGGACGATTATTTGCTTATCTGGCTTTGCAGGAGTGTTTTCAACCCTTTATCAGAACTCTGGGGGCAGGCAGTATTCACTTAGGAGTTTTAAAATTCAGTCCTAAAATATTATGATGCATGTACCATAATTTTACCCTAAGCAAAAATAAAAACAAATTCTATGGTAAAGAAGGCTGACATAATTGTTATTTTTCTCATGACAACAAACCTTTCCTTGTTAGTCTTGAGAAAACAACAAACCTCCCACCTCCCCACCCTGCCTGTGTGTGTGTGTGTATGTGTGTGTGTATGTGTGGCATGTGTGTATGTGTGTGTGTGTGTGGTATGTGTGTGTGAAGTGTATGTGTATGTGTGGTGTATGTGTGTGTGGTGTGTGGTGTATGTGTGTGTATGGTGTGTGTGGTATGTGTGTGTATGGTGTGTGTGTATGTGTGTGTGTGGTATGTATGTGTATGTGTTATGTGTATGTGTATGTATGTGTGTGTCATGTGTATGTGTATGTGGTGTGTGTATGTGTGGTGTGTCTATGTATGTGTGTGGTGTATGTGTGTGTATGTGTGTGTGTGTGTGGTGTGTGGTGTGTATGTGTGTGTGTGGTATGTATGTGTGTGTGTCATGTGTATGTGTATGTATGTGTGTGTGTGTCATGTGTATGTGTATGTGGTGTGTGTATGTGTGGTGTGTCTATGTATGTGTGTGGTGTGTGTGTGTGTGTGGTGTATGTGTATGTGNNTGTGGTGTGTGTGTGATGTGTGGTGTATGTGTGTGTGGTGTATGTGTGTGTGTGTGTGGTGTATGTGTGTGTGCGTGTGGTGTATGTGTGGTGTGTGTGTGTGTGTGTGTGTGTGTGGTGTATGTGTGGTGTGTGTGTGTGTGTGTGTGTGTGTGTGTGTGGTGTGTGCATGTCCCCTGATTACATATACATGGCTTGTTGGGCATCCAACCTAGGGGCTGGCACTACTGTCAGCTCCCTTTTAGAGATGGGGAGATTGAGATTTAGAGAAGTGAATAACCTTCCAAAGATTGGACAGTGTCAGGACTGTTTTTTTTTTTTAAGTTTTTTTATTTATTATTATATCTAAGTACACTGTAGCTGTCTTCAGATGCACCAGAAGAGGGCGTCAGATCTCATTACGGATGGTTGTGAGCCACCATGTGGTTGCTGGGATTTGAACTCAGGACCTCTGGAAGAGCAGTCAGTGCTCTTAACCACTGAGCCATCTCTCCAGCCCGTCAGGACTGTTTTGAACTTGGTGCCTGTGACCCCTAGGACTCTCGATTTAACCGTGGCACTGAGCTATGCTTGGCCCCTAGCCCAGGAAAGGCCTTTTGTCCCTGTGGGTCTTGCTTCTTATCTGAGTGTTGAAGGCTGAACACTTGGGAGCCCAGAGTCAGACTCAGCAAATTGCAGAAAGATCTGAAGAGGGAGCACTAAGCCTTCTGACAGGACCCTGTGGGTTGTCACCGAGGGTCCCTGGGGTGAAGTAGGGGAAGTGTGAAAGGCAGATAAGATTTTGCTCTAACATGATGAGTGGAGACTCAGGAAGTGTGGAGCTGGCTTTGTGTCATCACAAGTGCCTTATTCCCACTTCATCAACATCAAGAGAACCCTGTCAACGACAGAGAAAACACCTAGCTGGGGCTCTCAGCTCAGCCCTCTTCAAGCATGAGTTAAGTCTGGGCAGTGAGTGGGCTGCAAGCAGGTCTCTCTGTTCTGTGGTTGCTATGCCTTAGGGGAAGTGGCCAGTGGCCATCTGACAGCCTTGTCTGCAGATGAAAGGAGGAAAGGCCTGGAGAACCTGACAGATTTGTCTTAGAATTAAGAGTGAAACCCGGTAACTTTTCTCTCTAAGGCTGAAGAGGAAACTGGGTCCAGAAGCAGACAGACTAACAGAGGCCATATGTCTTTGTTGTAATTTGTTTTTGCTTTATTTTTAAAAGATTTAAAAAAAAAAAAAAAAACCTGTGTATGGGTATTTTGCCTGGGTGCATATGTGTCTACCATTATGCCTGCATTATGTCCACTGGATCCAGAAGAAGTGGAGTTGTAAAACTCTGTGTGGGTGCTAGGGACTAAACCCAGGTCTTGTGGAAGAGCAGCCAGTGCTCTTTGCCACTGAGCCGTCTCTCCAGCCCTATTTTTGGTTTTGAGACGTAGTGTCACTCTAAGACTCTCGTGGCAATCTTCTGGCCTCAGCCTCCTGCTGGAATTACAGCCCACTTTGGGGCCTTTAGGTCTTAGTCTGCCCAGGTAACTATAACAAAAATGCGTTTATAAACAACAGAAGCTTACTTCCTGCAGCTCTGAAAGCTGGAAGCCCTGATGAAGGAACTTAAGGGCTTGGATTCTGAGGGAACAGTTCCTGTTCAGTCTGGTGAAGGCACATCTGGTTCCTGTTTAAGGATGGTGCCCCTGATGCGATGTCCAAGGGGAAGTAAGATCCCTTGGGCTTTTTGGTAAGGACATCAATCCCACTGGTGACTTATCACCCCCTGAGGACCCCACTTTGCTGAAGGGAGAGAAATCAGGGTGAAGATTTGGAGGGAGACACAGTGCTCAGACCATGGCACCTTCTAACTAGAAGGCAGGTGATCATGGCTTTGTACTCTACCCTCCTGATTCAGTCATTGCTGCCCATTAACCCTTCCCTGAGTTACTAGTTTTATTCAGTCTTCATTCGCTCCCTCATGCATGCATTCACGACAGAGTTACACTATGTAGCCCAGAATTCCCTGGAATGTGAATTCCTCTTGCCCTAGCCTCTCAGGGGCTAGAATTACAGGCATATATGGCTACACCTGGTCCCAGCTCCTCGTTTTCGGGGGTGAAGATAGAGGACTGGGAGAGAGCTCAGCAGGTAAAGTGAGGGTCTGAGTTTGATCCCCAGAACACAGTGTGGAAAACCTGAGCATGGCGGCACCCGTTTGTAATTCCAGACCAGAAGAGGTGGAGATGGGAGGGCTCTCACCTGCCTAGCCAGATCAGTTAGCTTGTCAGAGTTTGTGAGACCCTGAGAGAGGTAGCACCTAAGACTGACCTCTGATCGCCATGCGCATGTGCATGCATATGAGCACACACCACCATGCTACCGACATGTACACAGGCTCACAGCTCTGAGCTGTGTCATGGGGAACTTCAAGCCTTCAATCTGGTTTCATGGAGCAGCTTTTGTACTCTTGAAAAGTCAGGGTTTTCATTTTGGTCTTTTCCCCCCTGGCAAAGAAACAGCTGTGGCAGGCACAAGGACTGCTCAGGATGGGAAGATGAGAAATAGTGTCAGGCTGTTTGACTCAAAGTCACCACTCTACAAACCTCCAGGACAGGACTCAGGACATATGTCCACTTCCAGGAGAATGTGGAGCTATGCTCAGCTCCGCCCGGTCTGGACTGCTAATGGGTGGGTGCAGTGCATGTGGCTAACTGAGTCTCCAGGCATGGCTTCCCTCATCTGTCTAGCTCAGCTTTTCTTTTCTTTTCTTTTTTTTTTTTTTAACATGAATCTTTTTTTTTTTTTAAAGATTTATTTATTTATTATATGTAAGTACACTGTAGTTGTCTTCAGACACACCAGAAGAGGGCATCAGATCTCATTACGGATGGTTGTGAGCCACCATGTGGTTGCTGGGATTTGAACTCAGGACCTTCAGAAGAGCAGCCAGTGCTCTTAACCACTGAGCCATCTCACCAGCCCCTCAGCTTTTCATAAACAAGTCACCATAAATCGGTAACTTACTTCACCCTTCCTTTCCCATCTCTATCCAACTTTGGTCTGTTGAGACAGGATCTCACTGTAATTCAGGTTGGCATTGAATGCAATGTGTAGCTCACATAAGCCTCCTTGGTGCGTTGGCGGTGACAAGGCACTGCTAGCTGGAGGCTGGGAAGTGTAGTCGTAAATTTAGCTAAACAGCTCTGTGTTCCTGGCAGGTTGTGCTCCCAGCCACCTGCCAGAGCCCTTGGATTTGAGAATGAAATGTGTCACACAGGCTAGTAAATTTTAAATGCCTTGACTGGCTCAAAGATTGGGCAGTTCTAATACTTCCCACTGCTAACAAACACTCCCCTCTGGTACTTTTCAGTTCACATCTTTTAAAATCTTCATTTTATATCTGTTACCCCAAACATAATTGGGGAAGTGGTCCATGGGGCCACTTTCCCCTCATTCTCATATGTTGGCGGGTCTTTGGGTCTGCTTTTTTCTCTTCTTCTCTCCCAGTTCCCAAAATCTCCAAGTCCCACCTCAGTCTACCTGCTAGCCATTGGCCACTGGCTCTTTATTTATCGATCAAAAACTAATTGGAGACAAAGACCTTCAGCGTTTGGACACATTTGGGGACTCTTGGGTATGGGCATGTGTCCCATTTGTGAGGGTAGAGCCTTCATGAACCCTTAGTTTCCCCCATATAAGGTGGAGATGTGAATGTTGGACCCAAGTGGAACTCAGAGTTAGTAGAAACCCTCACACTCTTTGGTGTCCATGAGTTCTTACAGAGGCAGTCGGCAGTCAAGAATCTTAAAATATTGAATAAATAGTGATTTCTGAGTTGGAAAAGAAGGCTTGCCCAGCAGCTATGGGGTGCCAATTCTGTTTTTTCATCCAGGGAGCAAGGAAAGTATGCGTTTTCCCAGCTGATTGTCTCAGCAGGGTTGACTGAAGGCCTAATCATATGCTGTAACCCTGTCACACACAGTCAAGCTACGGGACATTAGTCAAGAAGCCCCACAGTGTAGGGAGGGGAGGTCCAAAATCTGAAGGCTGCTAACCTGGTGCCTGTCTCCTAGGCTAGGAGACAGTGGATGCCTCCTGGGAGGTGACCATGAACATGAGATGGGAAAGCTTTGTAGGGCTGGAGGCAGAGGACAGGGAAAGAAAGAGCAGAGCAAGAGAGGCCACCAGAGTCCCCTGTCCCTGGTGCCCCTCAAGGGTCTAGATCTAAGGGTTAGAAAATGCTCCTGTGAGCCCAGTGCCTATAACCCACAAGAGTCTCCCAGAGAGAAGGTAGAATGGAAGAGGAAGGGCCCAGGCCCACAGGGACTCAGAGTAGAGTCAGGGCTCCAGAGCTGGGGTGGAATCCGTCTCTGTCTCACTCAGTGTCTTTGTTGTTTGTTCCGCGTTGTGTGAGGATCACCATGAGCCACGCCTGAGCCTTAGCTGACATCTGCTCTGGTGTCAGAGGAAGACATAGGATTGACAACTTTGCACTAGCCTCACACAGTGTGTAGAACCTCTGGAAGCTAACGTCTTGAGGGATATAATAGGGAGTCATTTGCTTTGGGCATGGGATCCTCCCTGTTCCTGCTCCCGCCCCGCTTCCTGTTATCTACAGCTGGCTGGTACAAAAAGGAAGCGAGGCAGGCGTGGAGTCTGGGATGCGTTCCCAGCTCCACTTTCCTTTCTCCTTTTATGGGTAGCCTGCAGACCTCAGGCTCAGCAGCCAGCTAGCAAGAACTCCAGCAGGGATCAACCGAAATAGCTAGTCCATGAGACTCTGAGCTGCTGGGCACCTCCAGGGAGTCCTTGCCTGCTGTGTCTCAGTGTGACCCCAGACTCATTATCCCACCCCTCAAGCACATCGCAAGACCCACATTTCTAAAGACAAGTCCCCAGGCCAGGTAGGAAGGGTAGACAGAGGCAGATTAGTGGTGAGGTCCCAAGACCCAAGCTAGGAACTGAGCCACGGTAAGGTTGTCATTGCCCATAGGTGCACGAAGTATATTCTTCCTGCCTTTGAGCTGCTTTGGTCAGCTTGGGGATTCTCTGCCCACCACCACCCCTCCTGCACTACTATATGTCCTTGACATAGTTCATTACAGATGTAGCATGAAAGGCTTCTTGTTACTCTGGGAAGCCACAGAGGTGTACTGGGGTCAGTGTCCTGGTACATGTCCTGGTTACAAGTGTGGCTCCAGCCCTCAGCCATTTTCTTGCCTTTTTGACTCCTGTCTTAGTGTTCTATTGCTGTGAAGAGACAACATGCCAAGGCAACTCTTATAAAGCAAGGCATTTGAGAGTTGGAGAGATGGCTCAGCAGTTAAAAGCACTGACTGTTCTTCCAGAGGACCCAGGTTCAAATCCCAGCACCCATGTGGCAGTTCACGACTGTCTGTAATTCTGAGATCTGACACCCTCACACATACATATAGGCAAAACACCAATGGACATAAAATAATACAAAATAATTTTTAAAAATTAAAGCAAAGCATTTGACAGGGGCCTGCTTTACAGTTTCAGAGGGTTAGTTCATGACCATGATCATCATGGCAGAAGACAGGTAGGCATGACATTGGAGTAGTAGCTGAGAGCTTTACATCCTGATCTGCAGGCAGAGAGAGGCACTCAGAGAAACCTCAACTCCCATCCATTGTGACACACCTCCTCCAACAAGGTTATATCACCTCCAGTGAGGCCACACCCACTCCCAAAGGCCTCACCTCCTCAAACAGTTCTACTAGCTGGGGACTAAGCATTCAAATATATGAGCCTATGGGGGCCGTTTTCATTAAAACCACCACAACTCCCGCCATTAATGATGTAGAAGCAAGAAACAGTGGCTCTTATTGGCTTATGTTTCCAGGGCCTGGTGCACAGCAGAGCTTACCTGTGATGGTATAGGCCTAGTGTGGTAGCAGTGCCTGAAATCCCAGTTCCCAGTAGGTAAAAGCAGGATGATTGTGAATTTGAGGTCAGAGCTACATAATTGTTTCAAAAACAAACAAAAAGAAGGAAGTACAAAATCGTGTTTTTTAAATGTCTCTATCTATCTATCTATCTATCTATCTATCTATCTATCTATCTATCTATTCATTTATCATCTACCTATCTATTGTATGAGTGCTCTGTTGCATATAAACAGCTGTTGTAGCAGGTGTTACCACTTTTTCCTTTTCATGGCTAAAAAGTATCTCACAATGGGCATACAACATTTTTAAATCCAATCATCAGTTGATGGATATTTCCTTTCCTTCTTTGAGGTGAATGTGAATATAATGCCACACAGTCCTTTGTATATGTTTTTACCAACTTGGAAAAGAAAACAACACTGTATGTTATATACATACTTCCAAAAATATATTGAAAAGCTAACAAGTTAAATAATGATCATGGGGAGGTTAATTGCTACAATACAGAGAATCTTTGGTCTAAAGGAGCCAGGGAGAGCATGAAGCCCTTGATATAGGAAAAGACATGCCTTTCTCAATATTTTTTCTTCAATCTTTAGGCAAGTTGTTTTCGTGAAAATATAAATCTCCCAAGAATCTCCCGTAGAGTTAGACAGTGTGCAACTTTTACCACTATCTAGAACAGCACTACAGGCAAGGTGTGCAGTAGATAGGCCCCTGTCTCAGCTATAGGTTTTCAGGTTTGATCACATTGCCTTTTATCTACCTATAGGTGTGGAGTCAGAGGCAGTATCACCAAGGTATTGGCTCTCAGATAATATAGCCAGTACTCAAAGAAAAACTTGTATGTGAAAGTCCATAGTGGTACAATTCACGGTAGCTCTAATGTAGCAACAACCCAAATGTCTATCCACGGATGGATAAAATGTGGTTTATTGTACAATGGAATATTGCTTGACTGTGAACAGGAAAAAAGCAATAATATATACTGCAATTCAGATAACCCTCCCAAATATGATACATGTGCTGTGTGTCTCTCTCTACCTGTGTGAAATAACCAGGACAGGTAAATGTGCACGCAGATGAAGATAGGGCACACAGTTGCCAAGGGTTAGTGGGAATGGCTGGTGGACAGGGATGGTCTAATGGGTATAGGCTTTTATTTGGGAGTGACAGAATAGTCTGGAACTAAATAGAGATGGTGCTCATGTGATGTGAATATCCTACGTGAGTTGGCTCATGTGATGCTAATTTCACAGCCACGAATAACAGAAAGACCTGAGTAGACAAGGAGGTGTGTGCTGGGAAAGAAGGCCTCGTTCTCTCTTTTAAAAAATAAACTACAAATTACATGTATTGGTTTTGTATGTGTGCACTGGCATGTGCACACATGTGGAGGTCAAGGTATAGTTTGTGGGAGTCATTTCCCTCCTCCACCATGTGGATCCCAAGGTTACATAGATCTTCAGGTTTGATCACATTGCCTTTTATCCACAAAACCTGGCTCATCCCCTGTCTCTCTCTGAGACTGGGCTCAGTGAGGAAACAGAAAGTCCCAGGCATGGAAAGTTTAGGCAAACTCCCTGGGGTCAGGCTGACAGCTGACTGCCCAGAGTTGTGCTTCCCACGCTTGTGTTTCCGATGGGAACATCCCGGGCCAGGGAGCTGCCGATGGCCCTCAGCACAGAGCCTGCTCCTCCTCCTTGGAGGCCTGGGAGCCTCTGACCCTATAAATCTCTGTTGCTCAGGGACCAGCTCTTGCCAGCTGCTGAGAAAGCCTGGTTCCCTCCCCAGGTCAGATGGAAGAGCAGAGCCCATGATCTGCCAGTGTCCAAGCCTTTCCTTAAAATAATGGAGGCCAGGGCTGGGGGATACAGCTCAGAGAGCAAAGTGCCTGCCTAACGGGCATGAGACCTCGGTCTCCAGTGCTGCATAAACAGTGAGTGCTGGAGACCAGGCACCAGAACTGAGCAGGTAAAGGGCAAAGAGGTCAGACATTCAGCGTAATCCTAGCCTATGTAGTGAGTTCGAGGTTAATCTGGGCTATGGAGACCCTGTCAGTCCCTGTCAGGGCCTCAGGCTGCAGAGACAGTTTTGTCATTTGGGTTCTAGTCACAGGATACTAGTTCTCCAGCCCTTACCTCAACCAGTTAGTGTGTATTGGGCTTTCTTGCTTTCTTCCTTTCTTTCTTCCTTCCTTTCTTTCTTTCTTTCTTTCTTTCTTTCTTTCTTTCTTTCTTTCTTTCTTTCTTTCTTTCTTCCTTCCTTCCTTCCTTCCTTCCTTCCTT
>NC_034601.1:10233588-10241484 GCF_900095145.1 Mus pahari | reverse complement strand
TCTTTATTTACATTTCAAATGCTATCCCGAAAGATTCCCATACCCCTCCCCCCACCTCTGTTCCCCTACCCACCCACTCCCACTACTTGGCCCAGGCAACCCTTGCCTGAGAACAAAAGGAACCACCCCAAGGCTCCTGTCGCAGTTAGGGTGATTATCGCTGTGACAAAACACCAAAACAACTTGAGGAAAGGAACTATTTGCTTACACTTCCATGTCACTGAAGAAAGTCAGGGCAGAAACTCTCAACAGGGCAGGAACCTGGAGGTAGGAGCTGATACAGGGGCTATGGAGGGTGGCTTTCTCTCCATGGCTTGCTCAGCCTGCTTTCTTATAGAGCTCAGGACCACCAGCCCAGGGATGGCCCCACCCACAATGGGCTGGGCTTCTCCACATCCTTAATTAAGAAAATGTTTTACAGTGGATGTTATGGAAGTATTTTGTAAATTGAGGCTCCCTCCTTTCATATGACTCTATGTCAAGTTGACATAAAATATCTAGCATAGTTTTCTAGAAGGACAGGAGTGTAATAGGGACAGATCTAAAGAAACTTGCATTACTCTCCCCAAAAGAGAGATGAGCGCTGGTCACAACCCAAGGTTGTCACTATAACACATCACGGCTAATGGAGCAGACCCAGCAAGCTAGAGCACTTACGCCAGGCCTCAGAGCAGAGATACCTATAGCCACTCTAGTCAGCATGCACCCAAAGTGTACCGTCTATAACCTAATCAGGACGGGTGAGGCACTGGGAGCCCCCAGAGCTGGTGTGATTGGAGGCCTGCACCCCTCCCCCCAAGGGCATCACGCTCAAGATTCTTTCAAGCAACACCTCAGGCACTACAGTTGTCCTGGTGGATTTACTCTGGCCTCCTGTGTCCTGGGTACCCGATAAACTGGCTCCTGGCTATTTCCAGTCTGGCCATCATGTGGGAGCTTGAGAATACAGCCTGACTTGAACCAGGTCCAGACCCTTAGATTCAGGGCTCTGTCTAATTCACACTCTGTTTTTCTTTTCTCTGTTTGCAGATCGCGAAGACCAGTCCATTCTGTGCACGTAAGTGATGCGATTTTTCCTTTGTTGTCTACTGAATCCAAAGATCTCCAGGATGGCGTATTTGATGTGTTCACAGTTGTAATTGCCTAGCCTTGTCCCTGGGACAGGGTACATGTGATGGAAACCAGCACACTTGAATGTGTAAGGACACTGGTGCTGTTCTATTTTTGATTACCTTTTAACAATTTTATCATGTAAGTGTGTGTGATGGTCTCTATATGCTTAGCCCAGGAAGTGGCACTATCAGGAGGTGTGGCCTTGGTGGAGTAGGTGTGTCCCTGTGGGCATGGGCTTTAAGACCCTCCTCCTAGCTTCCTGGAAGTCAGTCTTCTCTTAGAGGGCTGCAGATGAAGATGCAGACTTCTCAGCTCCTCCTGCACCATGCCTGCCTGGACGCTGCCATGCTCACACCTTGATGATAATGGACTGAACCTCCGAACCTGTAAGCCAGGTTGTCCTTCTAAGAGTTGCCTTGGACATGGTGTCTGTTCACAGTAGTAAATCCCTAACTAAGACAGCACGTAAGGATACACAAGTGTCATGATGCATGTAGAAGTCAGAGAACAACTTGCAGCCGTCATTTATCTCCATCCACCTGGGTCCTGGGGATCAAATGCAAACCCCTGGGATTGGCAGCACGTACCTTTACATTCAGAGCCAGCTCCCCGGGACCGGGACACAATGTCGGGCATAGTTAAGTGGACACAGGAAAGATTTATTGATGATGTGCTTGGGCAGAATATCATGGTTGGAGGATATGAGAGGCTCTTCACTTCTTTTATTTATTTATTTTACATTTATTTGTGTGTGTGTGTGTGTGTGTGTGTGTGAGAGAGAGAGAGAGAGAGAGAGAGAGAGAGAGAGAGAGAGAGAGATTAAGAACTGAGGAAGGTGTCAGGACTAGGGACTAGGGATTCATCATCTTAGGGATGGGAAGTAGGAAGCTTATAACTATAAGATCAATAAACATGTTCAACCAGTGGCCCCAGGGGCCCTTGTTTGTATTTTGTACATAAAATTTTATTGAAACACATCTGCAACCTAGTTGTTTACACACAAGCTTCCACAGCCATGCCGAGTAGGTATGAGGGGACTCCACGGCCCACTCGCTTTTCTTTTCACTGGGACATAACACCATGACCAAAGCGACACCGGGGGAAAGGGGATTATGGCTTGTTCAACCTGCTTCCTTATAATCTAGTGCCAGCTTTCCTTGGGTAGCACTCACACATCAATCACTACCTAAGGAGGAGGTTTCCTCAGGTCAGAGTCCTTCTTCCCAGGTATGTCTAGGTTTGTGTCAAGTTGACAGACACCAAGGAGAACACCCACAAAGCCTGAGATGTGCTACCTACCCCGGGACAGAAGTGGCTTGCCCACTCTACCTCTAACCAGGGGGAAGTGTGGTGGGATTTATGGGTTAACACTAGGACAGATGGTGGAGATCATAGTACTGACGGAGCACATAGGCACAAGGGAGGTAGTGGCTGTGAGAGAAAAGCAGCTAGGGTTGTGTGACAGTCGCCATTCTGAGTGTCATGTTCTCTTGTTTAACCCTCGCAGTGGTCCTATGGAATACCTGACATACACCCATTTTGTAGGTAAGGAAACAGGCACAGGGGGTTAAGTAACTTGCCAGAGTCCATGCAGGTGACTGGTTGAACAAGAACTTGAATGCAGGCTGGCTGATCCAGGAGCCCCCCGTGCCATTCAAGCTAATGAGGGTTATGAGACAAACACCTTGAGTCGCATATAATAGTCAAAATGCCCAACTGGGCTTTGCAGAATGTATAGGAGTTGCTATTGGACACCAATACCAAAGGACACAGCTAGCTTGCAGTAGGGGTGGGACTTAGGAGGAGCTGTGAGCATACAGCCAATTGGCTCCTTGCTGGGCCAACAACAGGCTGTAATAAGCTCTTAGTGGTCTTCGACTCAGAGAGGCAGAACTACCACAGAGTGTTAAAATGATTTAAATGAGGGGCTGGAGAGGCGACTCTGGGTTAAGAGCCCTGGCTGCTCTTCCAGCGTACCTGGGTTCAGTTCCCAGCACCTACATGGCAGCTCACACCTGTCTGTAACCCCAGTTCCAGAGAATCTAATACTCTCACACGGACATACAGGCAGGCAAAACAGCAATGCACATAAAATAAAATTGTCCAAATCAAAATGGACAATTCCATGATGAGAAGTCATGGAATTTTCTGAACTTTCTATCTAGCACAGGGATCTTTCTCAGAGTAGTCCCCAGAGACTGTGCAGGTCACACATGCCAGGGGAGAGAACAAAGCCCAGGAGGTCCTGTCTAGCTAAGCCAGGGGTCTTCAGGAATAGGAAGCTGAGGACAAGTTCCTCAGAACAGGACAGGGACTTGAATGGGGACAGCACTGTCACCCAGAGTTCCAGAGTCAGGAAAGCAGAGATAGATAGTCATGTCCCTGGAACCACACAGAGCCTGCCAACTTCAGATGCCTGGAGCCTGGTGCTTGGGTGTATTTGTTGGCAAGGCTGCCTAAGACAATTTATTTTTATCAGCTATCAAATAGTTGAGCCTAGAGGGACTGGAGGAGGGTTCCCAGAGTCTGTGGCTGCTCATGTCTCCAGTGTTGTCAGGAGCAGAGACCAAAGGTCAGATGACAAAGAATGAGACAGTAGGAATGGGGTAGGATGCTGGTGTGCCACGTGTGAGGTCTGTGTTCAGAACCCAGGGTTTTCTCTCTTTGCCTTCTCTTTTCCTTCAGGTGAAAGGGAAGTCTATCCACTGTTTTGACATTGGCTCAACTGAAGTAATGTATACTATGGTACAGTTTATACTAGGGTGTAATTTATATTATGGTGTACAACTGAGTGGCCTCGTTCTTTGATCACCACTTTCAGTTTCAGGATCCAAAGCTGGGGTGTCCCTCTATCTTTCTCTTTCTCATCTATCAGGAGGCAGGAGAACAATTTGGGTTGTCTTACTATTAAATTTCATTCCTCCTCCGTTTTCTGTCCACGGCAGTACTGGAACTGGAGCAGTTTACTTCAGTGTCCCTAAGCCTCCGTTTCTCCAAGGTGATGAAAAGAATCATGGTTCCTCCTTAGATGGCTGGGAAGAGTAAAGGGGCAGACCAGGCACTTAGGAAGCACAAAGGCCTGCCTGACCTTTGTCTGGCCCTTGGGTTTGCTCCCAGGGTGTGGCACATGGACCTTGCACACGAGGTCAGGAAGCAGAGAGCTGGATGCTACTGATTGTCGCTCTTTGTTATTTCCAAGCTGTGCAGGACCCCAACTCCTGGGATAGTGCCTCCCACATTCAGTGTGGGGTTTCTTCCCACCTCATTTATCCCAACCTAGAGATTCCCTCACTGGCATGGCCAGATGTTTGTCTCCTAGGTGAGTCTAAGTCCTGTCAATAATCAATATTATTAGAGACCAGAGCCTGTGTCGTAGAATAGCAAGAGTGTGGGTAGCATTGGAATCAAGAACCAGATTTAATGTACCCTTCCCTTGCTGTGTGACCTACAACAGGTTGCTTACCCATTCTGGGCTAAACTTCTTTAACCACAGTAACACAGAGGCCATGATTCCTGCCTCGAAAAGTAAGGGTGGTGCTAAGAAGAGGATAAAGGAGACTGAGCATGCAAAATAGCCAGTACCCTTTCTCACACACATTGTCAATTCTCCCAAGTGTAGGAAAAAAAAAATCAATCATTGTGTCCTTCGGGAAAGGAGGGGGTACCAGGGACCACACAGCACTGTGACGGTGTGCAGTTCATCGTTGCGGCTGACATGAATCGGACCTTGGCAGTGGGGACCTGCACCCAGTCATTTCTCACCTGCTACTGTGAAGTAAAGGGCTTGAGCTGGAAGCTGTTGGGCTATGACCCTCAAAGGTCTATCTCCTGTGACCTGCTGCCCCAGGCACCACCCGTTAGGGACTGTGATCAGATAGATTGCCTGTGGGAGACAGCTCTCACTCAAACTGGGACAACAGGAAGCAGTCCAGAAGAGGCATCGTTTCCCGACAGTCGACTCCGTGGGGCCAGGCCGAGTACTCAGAGCACGTGATGGCTTTTCCTTTTCTCTCTCCTCCAGCTTGGGCAGAGTCACTGAGACATGCTTGGCAGGGAAAGTTATTTCTTTCCCCTTCTATTTAGGGAGAATAGCAGAGCTATGCCCAGAGAATACCGAGCTGACCTTTGCATGGATGATATTTTTTTCCAGACTTAAAAAAAGAAAGGGTCTCTCATATCATAAAATATGAAGTAAGTGCAGAAAATGAGAACATTCAAGCAAGAGAGGAAAAAATAAACAAACAATCCTGATGGAAGATGATGTGGAAGCAAAGTGAGCAGAGACCTGTCTGTCTTAGTTTGGGTTTTATTGTTCTGAGGAAACACTGTGACCAAGGCAACTCTTATAAGGGACGACATTTAGTAGGGGCTGGCTTACAGTTTCAGAGGTTTAGTCCCTTATCATCGCGGCAGGAAGCATGACAGCATCCAGGCAGACTGGGTGCTGGAGGTGCCAAGAGTTCTAAGTCTTGATCCAAAGGCAGCTAGGAGGAGACTGGATTCCACACTGGGTGGAGCTTAAGCATAGGAGACCTCAAAGCCCGCCCCCACAGTGACACACTTCCTCCAGCAAGGCCACACCTCCTAATAGTGCTACTGCCCATGGGCCAAGCATTCAAAACACATGAGTCTATGGTGGTCAAACCTGTTCAAACCTCCACAGAAGCTATCAGCTCTATGTACGTTAGCACAAATTACTCCAACCAAGGAAAACTTTAGCTACTCATTTGCCATTATCAGCTAGCTGCCTGATAGTCAAGGAATTCTGCTGAGAATGAAAGAGCTCGCTTCTGCTCCAGGACTCATGGGATACGATTCTTTCCCCTGGATTTTATGCTTTAGGCTCTGCTTATTTGAAGAATACACATTCTTTCTTGGAAGTGTCTTTCTTGTCCAGCTCTTCTGGGTCCAATTTTCTGACAATGCCTCTCAGTAGACAATGCAGAATAGACTGGAGTTTGATCCTTCACAGCAGAACTCAGGCTCTCCTCTCCTCTTTTGGGCTCTTCCTTGCAGAGAAGGACCTCCTAGAGGAGTGCCCTGGCTTGTGGACCTGGGCGTATTTAGGTTCATATGCAGGGGTAAGAAACCCAAGTTCAGGGCTGGAGAGATGGCTCAGTGGGTAAAGTATTTGTTGTGAAAGCATGCAGGTCTCAGCTCAGATCCCCAGGACCCACGTTAGACAAGAGTTGGGCAGAGTAATGAGCGTATAACCCTAAGCAATGGGAGGGACACAGATAATCAGGTCTTTGGGGCTCACTGCCAAGCCAGCCTAGCCTAATTGGTGAGTTCCAGCCAGAGAGAGATCTGGTTTTTGTTTTTGTTTTTAGTTTTTAAAGGTGCATGGTAACAGAGGTTGACCTCTGGCCTCCATATGCATGTGTACAAACTTTCACCCAAACATATGTGCACCCGCATATATCTAGTTAATGCCCCTTCTAGGAGGAGTTTTGGTTTCCTCACTCTGGGAGTGGCAGGGATGACCATGAGAATCACCATACTCATGTCTTTCAGAGGTGAGTCTGGAGCTGGAAAGACAGAGAACACAAAGAAAGTCATACAGTACTTGGCTGTGGTGGCATCCTCCCACAAGGGCAAGAAAGACAGCAGCATCACGGTAAGTGACAAGTGCTGTCACCCAGGCCACCCAGGCCTTAGCAGAGTCAGAGTGATCAGAACCCCTGAGTAAGAGCTCATCCTGTCATTCTGTGTTTGCTGGGTTGGTCCCCCAGGGTGGAATGGGCTAACTCTGGAGACCCTCTCTCGAGAAGTCTGCAGACAGCCTCCTCCACTGGATCTGCCATGAGCACATCTTAGCAGCAGCTCTGACATCGCTATGACCTGATTTTCTCTTGTAGGGACTGTTCTATAAACTCCAATGCTCCTGGTCCCTTGTCTCTGTCCCTGTATACCACAATATATTTGGAGCCAGCAAATACACTCCAGATACTGTCAGATGTTCCTAGGGGGTGGAACTCAGTCCCAAATTGGAATGACCCTGTGTCCCACCCCCAGGGGACAAGGATGCTGAGGTCACTCAGCATGGATCCCTGGTCCACTATTGACTGACCTTCTTGCTGTGAGCCTGACAACACAAGGATGAGGTCCTGCAGGGACATGTGGTTACACGGTTAGACCTGCTAGGACAAAGGACAGACACAGGACAACAACAACCACCAAAAAAATGCCACTGTCCCAGTGGGAGGAGGACTTATAAGAAAAAGTACAAGAAGTTTCTAGAACCTTCTCTTGCTTCCTTTCCTCTCTCTCATTTGCCTTCCTCATTGGTCCACTATGGGACCAAGGATCCTGTCAGTTCCTCTCTATGGATGCTGAGGACAGAGAGATGACAGGAACAGTTTCTGCCACCCTGCATCTTGCTTCCTATCCTTAGGGGTAGCAGACTTGCACAGTGAACCTGAAGCTCTCAGGGACCTGGGCTGGGGGCTGGATATATCCTAGGGGAGGAGAGCTCGAGGGGTTGGAAGAATGCCTACCTAGTGGGCACAAAGCCTTGTACTCATCCCCAGCATCCTATAAACCAGATGTGGTAGTGCACACCTATAATCCAAACGTTTGGGAGGTAAAGGCAGGAGAATTATAACTTCATCCTCAGGTATCTAGTAAGTCTGAGACCAGCCTGAGATACATAAGACCCTGTCAAAAGAAGAAAGGAAGGGTGGAAAGAATGGAGGGAGGGAGAGAGAGAGGAGAGGAAGGAAAGGAGGGAGGGGGAAAGGAAGTGAGGGAACCAGGGAGGGAGGGAGGTAGGGAGGGAGGGAG
>NC_034601.1:10205792-10233460 GCF_900095145.1 Mus pahari | reverse complement strand
GAGAGGGAGAAAGGGAACCCTGGCAGAAAGGAAAGAAGACATACACTGAGGCCCTAGCAATTAGGAAACATGAGATAGCTGGGTGTCTAAGAATGTAGTTAATGGCCAGTTGTGATGGTGTGAGCCTGTGATCCCAGCACTCAGGGGCTAAGGAAGGAGGATCATGAGTTCGAAGCTAGTCTGGCTATACAGTATCTCAAAAGGAAGTAAGGGAGTGAGGGAGGGTGCATGGAGAGAAGAAAGAAAGGAGAGTCTAGAGAGAGCAGCAGAGTATAAGGAAAGGAGCCGATCGCTGTGGGCTGGGGCTGGTAGCCATGACATGGAGGAGAAAGAGCCTAGCCCAGGGCTCCCGATATGGGGTGGGCCTTGGATGTGAAGGCAGAAGCACTGACCGCTGTTTCATACTGTGCTATCCCACTGCAGCAAGGTCCATCTTTTGCCTACGTGAGTAACAGAGTTTTCCTGGTGTGACGGGAGGCACCGAGTGGATTAAGACCTGCATGCATCTTTTGCACCCACGGGCTCCTAGTAGATGTGGGAACATGAGTTCCTGGCCCCAGACTAGTAGAGGCACCAAAATATCATGGTGTACATGGGTGGGAGGTAGGGGTGATACCAGAGTGGGGCATGTTAGCTGTCTAGTGGCTTCCACCAGAATCCCTAGGGCTGCACTCCAGCCGGGATGGATTGTCCCAGTTCAGAATAAACTCCCTCATCACTTCCCATAGTGTGCCCACCATCAGTACCCCCAACACATTGGAATGACCCATCCCATCTGTTAAGCATTTTAGGACCATCAGGCTCCAGAGTAGCCCTGGTTTGGTCAGTAGGAAACCCAGCCAGGGCAAAGTTACTGTCCATGACTTTCTGCCCCAGCTCTGCCCCCTGCACCTGTGTGTCTCTGTGCATGTGTGTGCTGTGCTTGTCTCTTCTCCTGCATGCCAGTTGCCTCACCTGAGACATTTGAGACCTTCTCAGGTTTGTGATGCACTAGCTTTGGTGGCTTGGTAAGGCCCCGGCTATGGCACACACAGCCTGCCCTGCATGGATCTCTGTGTGTGTCAACTGAACTCTGATGCAGAGCTGGCACATGGGTCCCAGCCTAAAAGAGACCCTCCAGAGTGTTCCCTGTCACCTAGTCTGTTGTAGGTAGATGCTGGGCCACAGTACTTTGTCTCATACAAGAAGCAGGATGCTACTTAACGTGGGCTGTATAACCCTTGCCCAGCACTTAACAGTTCTGGGTCACAGTCTCATCATGCATCAGATGAGGTCTCTGTGTTCAAAACTCTGCTCAGAAGACCATTTAATGTGCCTGCTAGAAGACTCTTTCTAGAAGAGGGAGCTTGGGGACAAAGGTTTGGGGGACATCTTTGGATCCCAAGTCTGCACAGGTAGATGTCATTACTCTAAGTTTCTTCCTACTAAGCCAAGGAAAGTGGATGCCTCTTCTTGTCAATTTCTCCAGTGGGCCAGGTCAGGGCTGGAGTTTCCACAAGACCTTCTGCATCTTAATTTGCAAGCTGCATTGCAGGGGGATGCCCAGGCCAACAGTAGTTGCTGCCCTCTGTAGCTTGGCATCTCTTTGCTTTTCTGGCATGGCTTACTTTATTGGCCCTTTCTATGTCACTATTAATCACGTGGTTGCATTTGCACACAGGGGCCCTGCAGAGGGGTCTGACGGGCTGTACTCAGTCTGAGCGGCATTTCATCTGCTAGACTGAGCTCATGAAATTTCAAGGCTTCATTCTGCAGCTGCTTAAAAGAATCTTTGATGGGTTTGGAGCCTCCAAATTATCTTCCATAGGAAGTATCAGAAGTCCAGATTGGCCAATGAAATGCTGCAAGTTTCATAAAAATTATGCTTAAGCAGTTGGGAGGGTTGTAATGGCTTAGCTTGAGGAAAGCGACACATCAAACCTGCACTGCCGGTATCACCCTGGACAGCAGGAATACTGTACACTGCATACTCCCAGAGGCATCCCAGCACTGTACTATGCAATGACATTTGCTTCTGGAAAGCAGTCTTTGTACGAAGCAGATGTTTTCTCTGTCAGAAAGCTCTTCTGAACAGATCTTGTACATCTGGATGTGACTGTTGGGGTCTTGGAGGGGCTGAGGACAAGAAAGAGTCTGTGGACAAGAAGGGCAGAATTTTGTGTCAGGCCTTGTGCTGTGCTCCCCCATAACTCGCTGTGAATGAATTTTAGGGGGAGCTGGAAAAGCAGCTTTTACAGGCAAACCCAATCCTGGAGGCTTTCGGCAACGCGAAAACCGTCAAGAACGACAACTCCTCTCGCTTTGTAAGTAGCCGAGCCACACAGGCTTGTCTGGGACTGGTGTCACATATCCCCCAAGACCACAGGCTGTAAGAGTATAGAGGAGTTCTGACTAAAGGACTAGAGGCAATAGAGGACAGACACACTTGCTCCCTGTCTTCCAGACCTCACCCATTCACTCAACAATCATGGAGCATCCATTCTCAGTCATTTAACATTTGTGATTTATCTAACATTTACTGAGCACCTAGACACGTGCAATACTCATCTATCAATTCATCCATTCAACAAAGCACAAATTAAGTACTTATTCTAGAGCACATAAATCTATCCTCTACCAAATACTGACTAAACACCTACTACATAGGCTCATTCTGGTGAACACTTTTATACAGCCCATTCCCTCCTTTTCTCATTTGTTGAGTTGATTTGTATTAAGTACACAGTATATACCTAGTATATACCCAGCTACCAAGAATCACAGTGAATAATCCTGATGTGGCTCCAGACACGGAAAGACGGCCTGCTTTGGGCAGCAGCAGTCCTCACACAAGGTCCTGAACCTGTAGGAGAAAGCAAGACACGGTGGAAGCAAGACACGGTGGCAATGTGCTTGTAGTCACAACACTGAGGAAGCAGACAGGTGAATCCCTGGAGCTGCCTGCTCAGCCAGCCTAGCCTGCCTGGAGAGCTCCAGGCTAGTAAGAGACTCCTAGTGTATATATCAAATCCCCACTCGCTCACCCCCACCTCTGCCACCGCCACACACACATATGAACAAACAACCTTTTCAGCCTCTCAATGCTCAGGTCAGAGCAGCTCAGACCTTGGTATAGAAAAGCCTGTGACAGACTGAAGAGCAATATCCTGCCAGGCCACTTAACCTATGTCAGCCTCAGTTTCCCTACCACTTAGAGACAGCCATGAAGGACTTAGTTGTTTCTTGAGATGAATGATATTTCCTACATGGATTTGGGGGGCCTGGGGAGGGGGGGCATGTCCCAGCTCTGATGCTGGCTGATGTGGGCCAGCAGGACTGTGAAGTTCTGATTCTTTTCAGAGTCTCTCCTGCCCCGGATGGGCCCCTGACACTTCTCCACTTGCCTGTGGTGTGGGGTCTGTGCTGAGCCTGGCCCACATCAACTTGTTCTTCTCTTGGCAGGGCAAGTTCATCCGCATCAACTTTGATGTCACTGGTTACATTGTAGGTGCCAACATTGAAACATGTATCCTTTGCTGAGCTGGGGCCTCGTGAGGGTGAGGGAGCCCAGGAAAAACACAGAACTTCCTCCCTTTCTGCAGACTCTTGAGTTCCTTCTGGAACAATCCTTATGCTTAACAGAGGCACTGTGGGGTAGGGGTATATGTAAATCCTCAACATCTGCCAGACCCTTTGTCCTTTAAGAGTTCATCTGAGATCAGCTGCCCTACACAGACCCATGAATCAGAAATAGTAGCCAACTCTGCCAGCTCTTGGGTCCCTTGCAACTTTACAGGGAGCATCCCAGGTCCTGGAACACCTGTAACAGCTGGCTTGGGAGGGTGAGTTGGTGGTTAGGTTCCAGGAACTGACTCTCTGAGCTGTGAGCTGAGTCCCTAAGCTGGCCCCAGAGCCCTTAACTTCTTGCCAACTAGATCTTCTGGAAAAGTCTCGGGCTATTCGACAGGCTAGAGATGAGAGAACGTTCCACATCTTCTACTATCTGATCGCTGGAGCCAAGGAAAAGATGAAAAGTGAGTGTGTTCTGTGACGGGTTCAAGGGTCAGTGACTGGGAAAGATCTGATGTTGGGGGAGGCAGGCATATAGTTCCTCCCCTCCTGCAGTGAGCGAGTGTGGCCTTTATTAAGTTATTCTCACCAACTGCGTTTGACATGGTAGATGGCTATAAGTCACACATTAGAGTGTTAACAGTTTAGGTCCAATTACAATCTGTGTCTTTAAAGGAAACAGGCAGCAGATGACAATGATCTAGATGCCATTTAGAAAACTTGCCAGGTGCCAGGTAGGGCAGTATATTCCTTTAATCCCAACACTCAAGAAGCAGAGACCAGGAGGTCTTTATGGATTTGGAGCCAGCTTGGCCTACATAGTAAGTTCCAGGCCAGCTATGGCTACACAGTGTGATCATGCCTTGAAAAATACCTTCAGGTATATTTAGTTGTTGGCTTTGAGATCAGCTCTTACTTTGTAGTCTGGGTGACCTAGAAATTGCTGTGTATCCCAATTTAGTTTTGAATTTGTAATTCTTCTGCCTCAACCTCTCATGTACTAAACTTATTAGGCATGAGCCCCAAGACCCAGCCTTGTATTTTGAATTTGGAGGCAATTTGGGGGGGGGGCAGTTAATTCAAGACTTTCCATTATGCAAGTCTTCTTGTTGTTTGTTTTGAGACGGGGTCTCATGTGATCCAGGCTAGCCTCAAATTCACTATATAGCCAAGGCTGGCCTTGAACTCCTTATCTTCCTGCTCTATCTCCCAAGTGTTGTAATCACAGGCCTGTACAATCTCTCTCCCTTTCTCCTTCCCTGGCTGAAATTTGCCATCTTCTATTGTAATTTTTTTCATGTGTTCTTTATATTTCAGGTAAGAAATAAGCTGCTCTGGCCATGCAGGAATCACATTATTTTTTCCAACTTAATATTTTTATTGGTTATTTGAGAATTTCAACAACGCAGCCCTCACACTAGACTCCCAATCCTCCCATGTCCTCTTCCCTATCCTTGTGCCCTCCCCCCAAAAAAGAGACAAAAAGAAAGAAAAAAATACACCAGGTCCAGTTTGTGCTGGCCATATACTCACTGGAGTGTGGTCAAGCTCCCAGTGGACAGCCCCTCAAAGATAACTGAGTCCTTCCTCAACATCCCTACTCCTACCAGAAGCCATCGACTGTAAAGAGCCATACATCAGCATTCCTATCACAGTTTTAAGTCCTCTCTTCAATGGTTTCCTGTCTAGACTGGTTTTTTTTTTGGGGGGGGGTGGGAGGGGTGGGGGTTGTCACATAAGCCTTATAGTTGAGGAATCAAACTTTTTTTAAATTAATTTATTTTATGTATATAACAATGAGTACACTGTAGCTGTCTTCAGACACACCAGAAGAGGGCATCGGATCCCATTACAGATGGTTGTGAGCCACCATGTGGTTGCTGGGATTTGAACTCTGCGCCTCTGGAAGAGCGGTCAGTGCTCTTTACCGCTGAGCCATCTCTTCAACCCCAAGGAATCAAACTCTTAAAGGAACATCAAAATTATAGCCACAAAAGGGACATGTCCATCAGTGAATATGGAATCTACATTCTATAATTAGGGTTAGGGTTAAGTTATAAAACTGATGGCAACAGCATGAACTTGGTTTCCATCAGTTTTTTTGCTTCACAGTTAATTGTTTTGGTTAAGAAGATTAACAAAAGGACCGGATGTAAAGCGTACCTGTCATCTTAGCCCTGGGAGGTGGAAGCAGGATAGCAAGATCAAGGCTAGCACCGGCTACATAATGGGACCCTGGAAAAAGGAAGGGAGAGAGGAGAGAGGAAAGGGAAGAGAAAGAGAAGAAGGAAAGGAAGATAGAAGAATAGGAAGCCATGAAAGGGCTGTGATCAAACCAGCCATTATTTGGTATTTTGCATAGCCTGGCCACTAGGGGCTGTCACCCCTCAGTTCACTGTGCCTTCTGGAGCACCCGATTCGAGAGGATGCAGGGTGCTGGGTAGATGCTACATTAGCAATAAGTGAGTTAGCAGTTCACAGTGGGAGGCCCTGGGATAGCTTGCAGAAGCATTTACCACTCTTCCCTTTGGAGTCCCAGCTGAATTTTGCTCCATGCTCTGTAGCAAGCGAGGCCAGTGGCAGCTGGGCCAGGGGCCACTTTTTTGTTTGTTTTGTTTTGCTTTAGCCCAGAGTAGTCTGAAACTCATAGCAATCCCCTTGCCTCTGCCTCTGAAGTACTGAGGATGCAAGCATGCACTGCCACCCAGCATTATAAGTATTCTGGTGCCAAGGCTGGGAAAAAGGAAAGTTGAGAAGTTGAAATACTGTGAATCTCTCCAAACCATGGATAATGTTGGGGTTGGCAAAGGCCCAAGTCCTTGTGACTAGTCTCAAGTTTCTCTGAACCCAGAAGCTTGAGTTAACTTGGTCTTGGGTAAGTTCAACTTTGGGTTTATCAAGTGGTGGAAGGTGACCTGACCCATAAAAGACCTTGGCTTAAAAATAAAAGGGTCTCCCTGATGTTACTTCAAAGTATCTCTAATTGGCTTGGAGAAAAACAAATGAGTTGGAAGGGTAACAATGAAATAAGAAAGAAAGAAAAGCCTATAAATGCACAGCAGCAAAGAAAATAGAGCAGCTGAGCTTTGTAACTTTGTAACTCTGTGGGGTTAGCGCTTAGTGTTAATTCTGTGGGGCTAGAGTTGAGTGTGACTCTGTGGGGTTAGAGCCCAGTGTGACTCTGTGGGGTTACAGCTATAACTTTGTGGGATTATAGAGTCAGCACACTGGATGAAGCACTTGTTGCATAAGCATGAATTCTAGACCTGCTGAACCCACAGAAAGGCTAGGAGTTCAACGTGGTCTGCTTATGATCCCATCACTCACAGGGTAGAATCAGGGAATTCCCAGACTAGCTAATCTAGCTGAATTTCTGAGCTCTGGGCTCAGTGAGAGAGCCTTCCTAAAGAATAAGGGGTATGTGTGTTGGGATGGGGGTGAGTGAAAAAGACTTGATGAAAACATCAAGTCTCTACATGCACACACACACACACACACACACACACACGCACACACACACTTCTATACATAGGAGAATACACACGTGCACTATATAAATGCAAAGAGAAAGAGGCCTTTTTCCAGAATAATCTTTTCTTTTCTTGCGACACTGTTGCTAAACTTCCTTCCCACAGCACATCTGTCCCTTCTCCTAACCTCCCAGCTACAGAGGCAAGATTACACCAAAGTTCACTCTGGGGGAAACAATTGAGTTCGCTGGGCTTTTTTTTTTTTTTTTTTTTTTTTAACCTCCATAAGGAAGGCAAAGGGTGGTGTACAGGGGTATGGGTGTTCTTCCCCTCAACAGGCCACCTCTAGAAAGCCTTTACAGTAAGGATAAGAACACCTTTCTCCTAGTCTTCCCTGGCCTATGTGGGAGAGCCCCTCCCCAAGGCCACATTAAGGTAGAGTTGCTTAGTTGCATACGACAGGGAGCAGCTAGGAACTCTGGTGAGGGATTCATCACTCTCCCCACCCCTCCGTGAGAGGATATAAATAGTCAACAAGCCCAAGATGATCCTCTTGCGAAAGGACACAGCTAAACTCCTCAAGATTGTGGTTGCTTGACTCAGAATACATTCACTCCCAACAGTCTCCTTCCAGACTGGCCTTAAACTTGACTGAGATTCCCTGCCTTTAGAATACTGGGTGAGATAAAGAGATATAGATATAGATAAAGATAAAGAGATATAGATATCGATATAGATAAAGAGATATAAGATATGTTCTATGGGGGTGTGGTGAAGTATGGGGGAAGGGGATGTCTCAGCTGGCCCATCCAAGGCATCTCTTCCCCCTGAGGGACCAGCCACAGGATGGTATAGTATAGAATAAAGTTTATTCAGGGCATAGGGAAGGGAAGTTAAGAGGTTGTAAAGGCAGAGAAAGGCAGAGGGAGAGAGTAGAGAAGTAGAGGCCAGCCATGGCCATGAGCACGTGGAGAGAGGGGGAAGGGAAGAGCCCAAGAGGGCAAGAGAGAAGCAAGCAGGAAGCAAGAGTAAGTATAGTGGGCTGGGCCTACCTAAATGTTGCCAGGTAACTGTGGGGATGAGCATACCTGGCTATTGCCAGGTAACTGTGGGGAGGAGTTTAGACAGAATGCTAACACTGGGCCTATAGGTTTATACAGACATGTGCAGGCAAGCTAGACCCAAACAAGTTTTATTAGACATTATAATATAAACAAGGGATTGGCAAATTGGTTTACTAAAGGGTTTACTAAAGGGATAGTAAAGATCCTACACTTTGAAGACCATCTGTTTTTGTTAAATCTGCTTACTATTACAGTGGGAGAGCTCACAAGTAAATTGAGGCAGCCCTGTTTTAATAAAATTGTATTTACAAAGGCAACCAGTGGGCCAGATTTGTTAACCTCTGATAAAAGGCTTGTGAGATCAAAGGTGAGAGCTAAGTCTTTATGTACCAAGGTAGGAATTCAGTACATCAGACCTAAATGTGATGTCTTGAAATATCTTGTTATACACAAGGCAGTACATAATATACTGTCTAGGAGATGTAAATCTATTTTTGTCTTAGTTTACTCTCTATTGCTTGAGATAGTAATTTATCTTTAAAATAAAATTTTAAAATGTGTGTGCATGTGTGATTTTGGGTTTAAACATGATGGGCATGGTGGTGCATTTCTATACTCCAGCACCAAGAAGGTAATCAGTACCAGCATGGGTTACATAGTAAGAACCTGAAACGTGTGTGTGTGCGTGTGTGTGTGTAAGAACCTGAAACACTGTGTGTGTCTGTGTGTGTGTGTGTGTCTGTGTGTGTCTGTGTGTACATAAGTAAAAAGAGACGATCTAACTCTTTAACTTTGTTTTGGGAGTCAAAGGCTTTGGGAAATTCAGACCAGACACATTCCTCACTTAGCTGAAGCAACCCTGTGTTAAGGGCTATGTTTGAGCAGTACAGACAAGGCTGGATTTTAGCTGCTTGGTACCCTGGTACAGGACACAACAAGCACCACAGTGTGAGATCAGCATTGACTGGTGAGGAGTATACATGATGACACACAGAAAAAACTTTAAGTGCCCAAACCTTGAGAAAGGGAGAGAGATGATGATGGCCCAGATGTTGCTAGGACCTGTGTCATACAGAAGGTGGAAGCGTGTCTCCATGTTCGGCTCACTCTCCTCCTTTCTCATAGGTGACCTGCTTTTGGAGAGCTTCAACAGCTACACGTTTTTATCCAATGGCTTTGTGCCCATCCCAGCTGCACAAGACGATGAGATGTTCCAAGAGACACTGGAAGCCATGTCAATCATGGGCTTTAATGAAGAGGAACAGCTGGGTGAGTTTCATACCTTGTATCTAGTAAGCTGGATTTGTGATGCTGGGGGATTCCTTACTGGCCCTCATCTCGTCAGGATGCATGGCTATTCTCTGGGTTTCCTACCTCCTGAAAGGAGGCAGAGAAGGGAGAGAAGAAAAACCAAGAGAGAGAAAAGTGAATCTGTCCACATGTGACTTATTAGGCAAATGGCTGAAATAAAACTCTTTTGGTTGCCATTGATCCAAATTGGTTTAAGGAAAAAAAAAGTGACTCACTCTGTGTTAGTTATTTCTGTTACCCTGATGACACACTGGACAGGAACAACTTAAGGAAGGGAGGATTTATCTTGGCTCATGGTCTCTGGGGTCTCGTTCCATCATGGAGGGAAGGCATGGTAGAACTGTTCAGGCCATGGTAGCAGGACTATACAGCAGAGCTCCATAAATCACAGCAGGCAGGAAACAGAACGGGAAGGAACTGCCCCTACGAACCTACTTCCACAGGCCAGGCCCTACCTAGAGGCTTTCAAAATAGCATCATTAGCTGGGGACCAAGAGCTGGGAAGATAAACCTATGGAGGATGGCCCAAAAGCAAACCGATCAGTCCAGTATTGGAAGACTCCAACAGGCTGGTTGCAGGTTCTAGGTTCTGGAGACTCAGAATTTCTCTTAAAAGCTGGTTTCTGGCCCTCCATTGTGCAACACCACAGTCCCTATTAGGTTGTAGTTTTCTTGACAGCAAATGCAGTTGTATCCCAGCTCTTACAGCCTTTGGGTTTGTGGCCACAGTGTAGAGGGGCTCGCTATTATAGCCCTAAATAGTGGCATCTCACTAGCTTGGGTTGGTGGGCCTAGATGAGTGTGTGCATTCCATGGTTATCTATGATGTTAGGACCACAGGACAGAGAGGTGTAAGTACTAAGAGCAGGCTCTTAGGGCTGAACATAGACACATCAGACCTGAATAAGGTGATACAGGGTCTGCAAGTCTCTTCCTGGGAACTCAGCTGTGATGATGAACTGATACTTGATGAGTACCATTCCACAGTTGACTCTGAAGCCCATTCAGCCCCTGCTGGCTTCAGTGCTGTGGCTACAGAAACTCGTCCTTCTGGCTCAGACCAACTCCAGCATTCAGAATGAACTAGGGCAGGACTGTGGTAAACAGGCCTCCCTTCCCACACCCTCTGGGGTTCCAAGAATATCCAGTTGCTACAGTGAGGACCATAGGATAGGCTGGTCCCTATAGAATAGCCTACAGTTCAGAAAAAGAAGGTTCTAGGACCGCGTAGACAGATGGGTGGTGTCTGTGGCTCTTGGCCAAGGACCCCATCAGCAGCCATAGCCATGGACTCCTGTCTAATGAGTCTTCTTGGAGACAAGGGTCACTTTGACTCCTAATCCAGTTTTAAGAAAACACAAAGTAACATTAAATCCTGGAGTGGGTCCCAGCTGTGTACTTCTCATTTTCCCCTTAAGACACCAATATGCTCAATGTATTATATTTAAATAGTAAAAGAAAGGAAAAAAACAGGAATAAAGTGAAATGGTGATTAATAAAAGTTATTGTTTTCTGTCCCTGTAAATGGAGGCAGATGGGGCCATTTAAATTGTGTTTTGGAAAAATGACATCTGTATAAGTACTCACAGGAGATTAAAATAGAAAGTAATAGAGAACAAAGCAAGACTTGAACTTTTTCTTTTTTTCTTTTTGTTTTTCTCTTTTTATCTCATCTGTATTTACCTTTTAAAACAGAATGTGGTTGGGCACTGTTATTTCCATTCACAAGCCTTGCTGAGTTATAAGACCTAGGAAACTTAGGGTTTTGTTCTCAGGACTTTGGAAAACAAGCCACTTGGGGAATTCCTGTCAAGTTGTTTTAACTTGTGTTTACTTCTAAGACTAATGCATGCAGAATTAACTACAGGGAATGAAAATGTTAAGACTTGAACTTTTTAAGATAGTGTCTCATGTAGCCCAGGATAGCCCCAAACTCCCTGTGTCGCCGAGGATGACCTTGAGCACCTGCTCTCCCTACCTCACCCTCCTGAGTGCTGGGATAACAGGTGTGACCACATCTGTATGTGGTGCAGGGAATCAAGCCAGGGCTTCCTGCAGGCTAGGCAGGCTTTCTACCGATGGCTCTCTCTGTGAAGAAACTGAGGCAGGGAAGCAAACAGGTCTGCCTAAGATGAATAGCAAACCGCTCCTGGGGCTTACCTGTGACCCTGCTTTTGCTCATAGAAGTTCGGGTCCTTAAACTTATCGAATGATTTATGTCAGGAACCAGGGGGAAAGCAGGCTAAATGGCCAGGCATAGTGGTACATGCCTGTAATCTCAGCACTTGGGAGGCTGAGGCAGGAGAGTTGTTGTGAGCTTGAAGCCAGCCTGGGCTACCTAGCAAGCTCAAGCAGACAGTGGTATAGACTGAGACCGTTTCTCAGAGACAAAAACAAGCAAACCACTCATGGAGGCATATACCTTTAATCCCAGGACCACACAAGCAAAGCCAGAAAATTCTCTGTGAGTTCCAGGCCATCCAAGGCTACACCGAGAAAAACAACAACAACAACAACAACAACAACAACAACAACAATGAAAACAGAACAAAGCCAGGTGGTAGTAGTTCTTGCCTTTGATCCCAGTGCTTGGGAGGCAACGGCAGGCAGATCTCTGAGTGTGAGGCTAGTATGGTCGACAAAGAAAGTTCCAAGATAACTAGGGATGTACATAAAAAATCCTGTTTCAAAAAAAAAAATAGAAAAAGAAAATATCAAGGAAGACTTAAATCAGTGATGGAGCAGATGGGAGACAAATGGAGCAAGGGTTACCACGCATTGCCTTCTGTGGTGGTGATCCATGCCTGTAAACATAGCACCTGAAAGGGTGAGGCAGGAGGATTGATCTTAAGGTCATCCTGAGTTAAGCAGTGAGATCTGTCTGAAAGTAGGAAAATAGGCCAACAATCAATGTCCACACAATAAACCAACATTTCCAGCTGTAGAGGTGGGCACAGCTGCCACCTACTGGTGAGTGATGGGGGTGCTGCTAAACATCTTGTGGATGTACAGGACGGCTTTCTGCCCAAGAATTTCTGCTGAACTCAGCAAGGCTGAGCTGGAGTTAGATGACTCACCCTCACTCTGCAGGCACTTTAACAATACCTAGCTTAGAGTCGCACTTTTGAGCAGTTCGAGGGCAGCGTTTCCTAGTTCACAAAGTTCCTTTTGTGGGTGTTAGTAGAAAGGAGAGCATCCTTGGCAGTGCCCTGTCTATAACAGCTTCACAGTGAAAAGGAGTGGAGGTATGGGTGGGTTGGCACCATTAGCAACCGAATCCTCCTCCTCTTGACTATGACTGGGCCTTGTGGTATGAGGTCATCCACTGTGAAGAAGATAAAACCCATGGTTTGGCCTGGGGACCAAAGAAAGATGGAGTTTCTAGGCTTTGTTACTAGGACATGATAACTTCTTGGTGACTGATTCCACAGTTCAAGTAGGTCTACAGTCAACCATCAGTGACACACCGTCATGTCCTCCAGACATTCTTTACCTATCCATCTCTATCCATCCTCTATCTATCCACTCATCTTCAATCTGTCCATTTATGCATATTTCATTCATTTATCTGCTCAGGTACCCATCCTCTATCCATTTATCCATCTATGCATCCATCCTACATCCTCCTCTACCAATCCTACATCCACCCACCATCCATCTTCCATCCATTCGTTCTTTCATGCATAATAGTCAGTGAGCTATATTTGGTCCATGACTGGAGCTTACAAGTCCCTGCTGCATAAAGAAATCCCATGTGATACAGGGATTTTCAGCAAACTCCTGGCAACATTCAGTTCCCACATGCAAGCATCTTCTTCTGCAGATCCTACAGCACAATCTCGTCCAGACACAAGAACTCGGAACTTGGTCTACAGAGGGATGCCACTGCTTGACTCTAAGTGTCCGGTGGTGATTAAATTGATGGCTTTCAAAATACTTTGACTGTTACTGACTAAGCCACTCTTCTCTCCCTACTTCAGCCATCTTGAAGGTAGTATCATCCGTCCTTCAGCTTGGAAACATTGTCTTCAAGAAGGAGCGAAACACAGACCAGGCATCCATGCCTGATAACACAGGTACTTGCCACTCTTCTCCGTGATGATAGCTTCTGGAATAGGGATCCAGGTCACACTCAGGCACTGCGGTATAGATGTCCCCCTTATCTATGGCTACACATGGCAGTCAACTGTGGTCTAAAAGTACAAGTCAACACAAGGAGAGAGTTTGACAGAGAAAAGCTACCTGTGACTTTTAGTATAATACACTGTTATAATTATGTCATTTATTGTTACTTTAATTGTTACTTTAATAGTAGTATTTCTTTTGGAGACAAGGCCTCAGTGGATAGCCCAGGCTGGCCTGGAGCTCCCAGTTGTCCAGCTTTATCCTCCAAGTGCTAGGATGGCAGGTACACGTCACCATGCTGGCTGCCTGACTTATTCCTAGTTACTGTTGTTAGCTCATGGTACCTCCTGTCTAAGTTAAACTTTATCAGAAGTCTCTATACAGGAAAGCATCAGCATGCACAGGGCTGGCACCATCTCAGTTCCAGACATTCACTCAGTCTTGGGCACATGCCCCATCACTAGGGGGGCTTTCTGCTGTCTCTGACTCTTCCTTCAAGTGTTTCATGGCTGCAGATCCTACAGCACAAAGTCAGAAGCTCGGTGGTTCCAGCCAGATGGGCCCTCACGCACGGGTCACCTCTTTTGAGCTCTCCAATGGCTTGTGTATTGAATAAGCATTTCCAAGCAGTTGCACTCTGCCAGACCTTAAGACACAGCAGGAAGAGAGCCAGCTCAGCTCTTCTTATGGTACAGTCTTGGTGAGGAGCCAGGCCTCAAGTTCCTTGCAAGCAAAGGGCCCCAGATAAAGCACAGATGGTCCAACGGAACCCAGTTTTCAGACAAGCCATAACACTTTCCACCACAAGAGTGTTCGATGGGCAGAGAAGGCAGCTCAGAGGTTACAAGCACTTGTTACTCTTCTAGAGGACCCAAGTGCAATTCTCAGCACCCCAGTCAGAAACCTCACAACTGGCTGTCACTTCAGCTCTCAGATATCCATCACTCTTTCAGCACCCACATGCATGTGTGCCTACTCAAACACATGCATAAACAAGAATAAAACCTTTAGAAAGAGATTCTACTATAAAGTGTTATTTCTCTGAAATTCTTATTTAACTTAGAACCCTGGCTCCCCTCCTCTGGATTTCCCACCACTGATTCTGGCCATCTTTCTTGATAATAATCAAAATTTTCTGTTTCTGAGAGCATCACCTGGCTCCCATCACTCTTAGTAGTAGCTAAATATCAGGTTTCTAGAACATTCTTTGGGGCCACCACAGACTATATATTATATTGCTGTACAGCCCCACAGAGCCAAGTCTATTGGACATATTGTGTAGTAACCCACCACCCCTAAATGTGACACTTGAATAAGATCCAGTTCTCCACGAGAATTCAGAGACATGAACAGATAGCTTGTGAAGCAATGGAGGACCCATAAACTTTAGTACTATCTGCACCCCCATATTCCCCTCATGTGATAGACAGATCTCTGTGTGTAGGAAGCAGCTGGGGGTGTGGTTCTGTATGTTTTTCATGTTTATGGCCAGAATAGACATATACGAATACATTTTAGCTTTCCTTTTTCTTCTTTTGTTTGAAGTTGTTTCTGTTTCTTTACCTTTTGTTTTTTGAGGCAGGGTCTTACATAGCCCATCCAGGGCGCAAACTCACTGTGTGGGCAGAGGTGACCTTGCACTTATGATGCTCCGGCCTCCATCTCCCAAGTGTGGGCGTGACGGATGCGCACCACCACATGGGTGCAGGAGCATTTCTTTTTCTTTAAAGGGAATTGAAGAGTAGAAATGACATCACTCAGTCCCAGGGGCACCTGTTCTCTTTGGTGGCATAGCTAAAATGCCTCTTTTCTCATACTCACGCAGCTGCTCAGAAAGTTTGCCACCTTGTGGGGATTAATGTGACAGATTTCACCAGAGCCATCCTGACCCCACGTATCAAAGTTGGACGGGATGTGGTGCAGAAGGCTCAGACCAAAGAACAGGTAATAATGCTGTGGCTGTTTATGCTACAAACCTTCATTCCATTTTCCATTCAACCCATATACACGACATCTACCTGCTCATCCATCTGCCCACATGTCCATCTATCCACCCAGCTACTCCCTACTCACCCATCCACTGTCCACCCAATCACTCACCATCTACCTGTCCATCCAAATAGTAATCTGACTAATAACCATCCATTCATTACCTGACATCCATCATCCACACATCTACCTACCCATAAATCCACACATTAACTCAACCATCCATCCATTCACCTATCTATCCACCAATCCATCTATTTACCCATTAACAACCCCTCTACCAACCCACCTATCTATCAGCCATCCACCTCTATTCATCCATTTATCCATTCACCCCTATCTATCCAATACCAAAATATCTGCAGTCCTATGCCAACTTTTTAGGATACTGCTAATCAAAAGCAGAGTCGTTCACACATCAATGACCTTAGAGACCTGACCTGTGGAAATGACTGTATATTTTCAAGAAGCAGGGCTGACAGCTTCTAATTGATCCTTGAATGGAACAGGCTCCACAGAGTTCTCATGGGTGGCATTTCATTATCTGTCTAGTCATTCCTTAAGTCTGACCACTCATCCTGCCACTTTCCTGCTGGCAGTACCCGTGTTTCCTTCATTGCCCCTGCAGGCTGACTTTGCCATCGAGGCCTTAGCCAAGGCCACCTATGAGCGCCTTTTCCGATGGATTCTTAGCCGTGTCAACAAAGCCTTGGACAAGACCCATCGGCAGGGGGCCTCCTTCCTGGGCATTCTGGATATTGCCGGGTTTGAAATCTTTGAGGTATATCTGTGGCCTTGGTCATCTGGGACAGGGCTTTGAGATGTTGCTATTTTGTAGGGAGGCATACAGATAGTCACTATAGGTAGGAAGCTTTTGGTTAAGGTTACACTTGAGTGTGTAAGAGGCATAAATCCACTATTTATGTATTGGAATTGTGTAAATTGGCCGGTCAGCAAAGCTGGATGCAATAGGCAGGACCTGCCTGCTCTGTTTCCCACTGACTCTATCTCCAACAGCTCTCCCCTCATGGGGTCGAGAGAGTGCCAGGGCTCCAGATTGCCACTTAGCAATCTTAGGGAAAAAAAAGAGCATCCAATTCTAAGAGTGTCAATCCAAATCTTGAAGAGGAAGTCACATTGGTTCCTGCTCACTTGAGCTAAGCCAAAGGGTCACCTCCAAGCCGAACACTAAGCGCAGATTCTTTACCATATTTCATGTAGTGTACCCAGAGAATGGGTCTCACTCCCATGAGTTGGAGGGGATTTCTCAGAGCAAGAGTCTGAGAGATGTATCAAAGAGGTCCTCTGTGGGATCTCCCTGTTTTTTAAACCTAAGTTTCCCTGTCTATGAAATGGTGAGAACATGCCTTATATGGTTAGTCCATCTCTGTGAAGGTGCAAAAGGTGAGCACCCTGTGGTATGGGAGTGGGTCACTTTTGCCAGCCATTCTGGTCTTTATGCCATGTTAGTTGAGTCTTGCACCTCTCTGCATGCTGAAGTCCAGGTCATGGGGCTTCTTGCAGTTGAGCTCCCTGCTCGTCCAGCTTAGCTGCCCTCCCTCTCCATGCACGTGCGCAGGTAAACTCCTTCGAGCAGCTGTGTATCAACTATACCAACGAGAAGCTGCAGCAGTTGTTCAATCACACCATGTTCATCCTGGAGCAGGAAGAGTACCAACGAGAGGGCATCGAGTGGAACTTCATCGACTTTGGCCTGGACCTGCAGCCTTGTATTGAGCTGATTGAGCGGCCGGTGAGGGGCTGGCACCGTGCATGCATGGCCCATTTGTACACACCTAGTCTGAGCATGTTTTCCTTGTGGACAGTGTCTCTGGCCGAGTCTTGGAGCTATAAATGGATTCCTTGGGAACTAACTCACCTGAAATTCAGAATGTAGACAGAGGCTAGACTCTGACCTAAGAGTCCTCCTGCCTCAGCCACACACGTTAGTCATGCTGTTCCTCAGTGAAATAATTATTTTAGCAATTCTTGGGTTGCAACCCAGGACCTCACCCACACAGGGCAAGTGCTTTTTTCATTTAAAGTTTAAAGATAGTTTTATTAGCTTATATTAATTTTTTTGAGATACAGTCTATTATAGCCCAGGCTGGCTTCAAACTTACTATGTAGTTGAAGATGACCTTGACCTTCTTTCTTCCTGCCTCCAACTCCCAAGTGCTGGGATTGCAGGTATGTACCACCTCACCTGGTTGACACATGACTACGGCAATCCTCCTACCTCAGCCTTCCTGTGCTATGATTAGGGTGTACATCGCCATGATCTAATTCCCCCAGCCTTTCTCTTCTCCTCCATTCATTCATTCCCAAAGAGTTTGTGCTTTTTCCACTGATACATCCCAAACTTTTAGAACCATAGTAGGCTAATGGTCACCACGTGCCAGGCCTCTTCTTTTAGGGTTGGGGCTGTAACTATGAACAAGGTGAGCATGGACCACCAACTGACACTCCTGGCAAGGCACCATGGAAGTCCATCAGGAAATGGTTCTATGTGGTGGAGTCCTCAAAGTGGAGATAGTCCCCCCGGGGTGAATGATACATACTGAGATCCTCTCAAACACAGAAAAGCGTTGCTGAAAGGGATCCTGGGTAAATTTATAAGGAAGAAAATCAATGATTCATTTGCAATTCTTAGGTAATCTTAACTGGGTATGGTGGCTCACACCTATCATCCCAGGACTCAAGAGGCTGAGGCAGGAGGATTGCTACAAGTTTGAGTCAAGTGTTAACTGAATAATGAGTTCTGGCAGACTGGGATATAGTGTCTCAAAGTGTATCTGGGAGCCTGGGGGGGGGCTGTGTCTCAAACAAACCCAATGAAACAGGCTCAGTGGTAGAGGACTTGCCTAGCTGGCTCTAGGCCCCGAGTCCCATTCTCACCCAAGGTGGGAGAGAAGAATGCAGTCTTTGTAATCTCTGCCTCTTGTCAGCATGGGTATCAGCGAGCATTGTGTCCTGGTAGTTCTTGCTTTCAGTCCCTCAAGCTGTCTAGTGACAAGAGAGTGATGGTTTAATAGCTTTGAGGGTAGAAGGAAGAGGGTATGGATTTACCTTAGATATAAGAAAAATGCAATAGAAGTGCCAGGAAGACTCCTGTGTGTGACCTCTCTCTTTTGGGAGGGGTAACTAATCTTTTGAGACTCAGTCTCATGTAGCTCAGCCTGGCCTTGAACTTGTTTGTAGCTGAATTAGCATTGAACTGATTCTCCTTGCCTCTGCCTCCCACATGTCAAGACTTCAGTCCTGTGCCACCACACCTGACAATATGTGTGGGATCTGGATGGTTGGCTCTTTCTGATGAGCCTGGGGTCCTCTTGCCTGGTGGTGACCCTGCCTTCCTATGTCCCCAGAACAACCCTCCGGGTGTGCTGGCCCTGCTGGATGAAGAATGCTGGTTCCCAAAAGCTACAGACAAGTCTTTTGTGGAGAAGCTGTGCTCAGAGCAGGGAAATCACCCCAAATTTCAGAAGCCCAAACAGCTAAAGGACAAAACAGAGTTCTCCATCATCCACTATGCTGGGAAGGTATCGGTCAGGGGTCTTGAGGAGGGCTCTGTCTCAAAGCTCTGTCTGGGAGGGTGTTCACAGCAAGGGTGCTTTGGCAGTGGCTGTACCCTTCAAACACTCGTTGCAAGGTGGTTCTCAGTTAGGGGCTCTGTAAGATTTGTCTAAGCGATTGTCAGGAGTGGAAGTGACCATCTCTAACAGATGTCAACTGTGCTGACCGGACTGTTCTTCCCTGGGAAGACTCCAAATACTTCTTGCTCCATGGCAAACCCAACAGACAAGGCCCCTGGAGTGAGGGCACCAGTGAGTCTTCTATAGGTTCACAGGAATCCCTGACATAACCACTGTGCTCCATCTGGGGGGACTGTGCTAGCTGACATTACCATTGTTGTGATCATCATTGTCATCATCCTGGATATTACGTCCTGAATAGCATAGAAATACCTCAGCTCGCCTCTGCTGCACAAACATGGCACACACGCATGCAGGCAAAACACCCACACTTATAATATCAAAGAGATATTTTAAAAAGAGAAGCCGCAGCTTGTTCTGGCTGGCAGAAGTATTTTATTCATCCTTCTAGTATCTGCACTGCATCATAGGAACAGGCAGTGCCCCATCCAAACAAAGGGTTGGTAGACTGCAGGCCAGGGACCACATCTGACCCTCTGCTTGTTTCTACCAATGTAGCTTTATTGGAACATAGCCAGGCCAATCTGCTCCCATAAGATCTATGGGTTCTTTGGTGTTAGAAGAGCAGAGTTGAGCAAGACTGTGGAGCCTACCAAACTGAAAATATTTACACTCTGGCCTCTGCCAAAACCTTTTTGTCTTCTACTTTCTGTTATCCTTGATGGAGCTTATGCTCCTTTAACCATGTCCTGGTGATACTTCTCCCAGGCTCCTACATGTGTCTTTCCAGTCTTTTCACAGATCAGGCTTTGCCACCACCATGACAACCCACATCCCATCATAACCCACCAGAGCCGTGATGTCAGTTCACTCTGAGTTGTAGTCACAGTCATTAAAGATGAGCATTGAGCAAGTCAGGAATTTTGAAACCCTTCAGTGTCTATTTCCATATATCCATGTATCAAAACCTCCAAGCTAATAGGCTAAAGGATAGAGCTCAGTGCAGAGCACTTGCCTACTGTGAAGGTTAGTCTCAAATCTTGAATAATCTGGAAGAGAGCCTCAACTGAGAAATTACCTAAGTCTGTTTGGCCTGTGGGCATTTTGGGATGGAAATAATTATGTTGGTTATTAATTCATGGGAAAAGACCTACCCTGATTGTGGGTGGCACCACCTCATGCATGTCAGGAAAAAACTAGAAGCAGGTGGCATGGGCACTTGGCTTCTCTGTGCCCTTCTCTGGGTCCCTGCCCTGACTGTTCTTGATGATGGACTATAGCTTGAAATCATGAGCCATATAGACCTTTCCTTCCTTAGGCTGCTTTTGGTCAAGATGTTTAACATAGCAACAGAAAATAAACTAGAACATATACCCTGATTGACATCCTAGGGTCAATCCCTGGTACTATAATGAACTGCTGTATAGCACAGCCTTAGCTATAAGAATCCAATTCATCAGATGGTGGGAGAATCCCTGGGCTCAATTTAAGAATGAGGATCCTTGTTAAACTGCCTGTGTGTAGGGGGGATATAGGATGTCTAGGATGGCTTTTGTCACCATTAGCTTCCTTGGCCATTTCTGAGGCTAAGTGTGAGACTCTGGCAGAAGGTGGTGTCTCTGAGGCTGTAGAACAGTAAGAGGTTTTTTTCTGGCACTAGCTTCCACCGGTGGATGCCTAGTATGGCATCCCTATAGGATCTCTGAAGATTCTGACGTACTGGTTTCTTCCTTGATATTGGTGGCAGCCTCAGAAATGTCATTTCTCATCTGATGTCTACAGGTGTGAAAGGGATGTGGGAGGATTTGGGCTTTGCAGTGGGGTTCTGAGCCAGGGAACCTGATGGCAGGGTGGCTTTTGGCAGGTGGACTACAATGCAAGTGCCTGGCTGACCAAGAACATGGACCCCCTAAATGACAATGTGACATCACTCCTCAATGCCTCCTCTGACAAGTTTGTGGCTGACCTGTGGAAGGATGGTAAGCCCCTCTTGCCCTGACACAGCTTTATGCCAGAAGGCTGAACACCTCAGACCTACTGCCTGGTTTATATATCTGCCCCAGACTGGGATGCCCCATGTGGGAACAGGGAAATGACTAGGCTGTCACATGCTCATGCTATCCCATTGAAACAGCTTTGTCCATACAACACAATTCTCTCTTCATAGAAAGTAAGAGCTTATCCTTAGCCAAGTGGGAATGACTGTGGATGGAGAACACAGGTTCAGGATATCCCAAATAGCATGTCTCAATGTGGAAATAGTTTTATTAGATTTTAATGTCCCAGAAAAAAGGAAGCCATAAATCAAGACAATCTTTTAAGGACTCTGGTGGGGACCTAGTGATATTCTTAGCTTTGGAGCCAATGGAAGTTGGTGGTCTGTTAAGACAGAACCAAAGGTTTCATATAATAGATTAATATTAGGTCAGGCATGGATGCAGACAGTAAATGGCCAATAGGAGCTAAAGATAGCCCAAGATGATATGGCTTTGAATCTGCAACATTCCAACTCTCCATAGGAACTAATCTGTCAGCCTTGTAGAATCTCTAACATAGATCTGCCCCTTTTTCTGAAAAATTCAGTTCATAACTTCTTAAACAAGGGACACTGGGGAAAAAAAAAACAAGAGACACCGAGATTCCCCACCCCATTCCTGGACTCACTGAGAAGGTCCTGTTTCATAGCCCAGGAAGTGGTATAACTGGGCATGATGAAACAGTCCTCTTCAGAAATCAGAAGGATGCACGTCACAGTCTTCTTGTCTCTGCCATGTATCAGTAGGACCTTGGGCATGTTGACTAACTTTGTTGAGCTTGGATGTCCTCATTCGTAAACTGGGTCAATACCACATCTCACTTGCCCCAGAAATTGCATGAGGTTGGCTCTCATCAGTGGTTCTCAGCCTTGCACCAGGGCCTCTCTATTCAACCCCAGGCTGAGGCTAGAGATGGGGCTTATAGGATGCTCTGGCTCCATCTAGTGCCTCATCACCTAGTGCCGCATCACCTGGGCATGATGGCAGCACCTGCTGGACTCTTGGAGTTTCTCATTCGATCCTAGAAAAGGCATAGGAAGACTATGGCTATGTGGCAGGGCACCTGCCCAAAGCATAAGCTCCCCTGTGCTAATATTACTAATACCTGGTCTATGGAGCACTTACTGTCCTCCTCAGAGCACTTGCTGTATCTTCTAACCAGAATGTCCTTTCATTGGATACCTATGTCTGCATGGATGGATGGTAGGCCACCATACCTCCCCCTTTTCTGAATCTTCTCAGAGATCAACTTCTCAGACACTCCTCATCACCCTGTTGAAGGAAGGCCTCTCTTCCTTTTTCTCTTGTTCCATTATCTTTTTCTCTTCCCTTTTATTTTCTCTTCCCATTCCTTCCCTCTCCCCCTCCCTTTATCCTTGATTTTTCTAACCAGAGCTCACCATCTGATATAGTACCCTTCATTGTCTGCCTCCTGTTAAGGATCAATAACCTATGGGGAAAAATGGCCAGGGTCTTTGGTGAGTGCTTGGGGCCTATACACAGTCACTTCTTAGGAAATCTCCAGAGAGAAAGGAAATATTGAAGGCTACTGTGAAGCCGAGGGCTGTCTATGCCTTGTGTCCACAGTGCATCCTTAGGAGTTAGATACTGCTATTGCCTCCACTGTTAAGAAAGGGAAAATGAACTCAGAACATGGTGCCAGGGCCAGGCTACTCAGTGAGTTTAATGCCAAGAATGAAACTGACTCCTTTGGTGTATGTGACAAGAGCAGGGGACATTGACTTATTCTGTCACTCAGGGGTCCTGAAGGATGCCCAAACTGACACTATTTAAAGACTCTTTTCCCATCTCTAACCCTCCCTGCTAGCAGTAGAAGTGCTGACCACCAGAGGGAAAGATGGGGGATGGTAACCCAGATGGGATCTGTCATCTCCCAGAGTATCACCTGCACAGAATACCTTCCGTGATCACCATCTTCACAGCTCAGTCCTCTGGCTTGTGGCAGAGCCCAGACGCTGATGTAACCCTTCATGTACCCCACAGTGGACCGCATTGTGGGGCTGGACCAGATGGCCAAGATGACCGAGAGCTCACTGCCCAGTGCCTCCAAGACCAAAAAGGGCATGTTCCGCACCGTGGGCCAGCTCTACAAAGAGCAGTTGGGGAAGCTGATGACTACACTGCGCAATACCACACCTAACTTTGTGCGCTGCATCATCCCCAACCATGAGAAGAGGGTGAGGCATATCCCAACGTGGGCCTCCTGTCTAGGGGACAGTACTGGGGTGGGGGGCTGTAGAAAGGAACCTGGGAGGCAGCAAGGCACACTAATGAGATGAATGGGCAGAAAGAGAGGGCTGACCTTGGTTCCTGCCCTGAGCACCATCGAGGAAGGCCTGCACCTACCCATGTAGAAAGTTGTCTGGATTGGGGCCTAGTCTGCATGCCTGAAAGCAAAGGAAAGCAAGAAGGGAAAGAAGGGATGGAAGGTGGAGGGAACAAAGGAGAGAAGGAGGAAGGAAGGAAGGAAGGAAGGAAGGAAGGAAGGAAGGAANGGAAGGAAGGAAGGAAGGAAGGAAGGAAGGAAGGAAGGAAGGAAGGAAGGAAGGAAGGAAGGAAGGAAGGAAGGGAATCTTTCCAGAGAATGCTCAGCTAGTTAGAAACATGGGGTATGAGGCCACCAATGCTTCCATTCTTCCAGTAATGCTGGACAAGCTGCCACTGTGACTGACAGTTGGGGTACAGTGTTGAAGAAATCACTGGAAACACATTTGCTTGTCACAAGGGGAAGAGGATTGCTACAGCATCTAGTAGGGAGAGGGCAGGGAGGCTGAGGGGCGGTTCAGTGTGTTCCCACAACAAAGACTTAGTGAGCCCAAAATGTCACTGATGCTGAGGCTATGAGAGACCACAGGGACCTTGATACACAGGCTAGAAACATGACAGTAAATTAGGAAAATAACAAAAATCTGGGCTAACTACTTCTGCTTCAAGAATTTTTAGAATGGGTAGATGGGCTGGGGAGGTGGCCCAATGGGCACAGGCTCTTGCTGCTAAGGCTAATGATCTGAGTTCCACCCCTGAGAGCCACATGGTAGGAGGAAACACTGTCTGCCTCAGGATGTCCTCTGAACTTCACAGATGTATTGTGGCATACCTGTGCCCATACCTACCCCCATATACAACATAAATAAATAAATAAATAAATAAATAAATAAATAACCTGTGCCCATACCTGCCCCCATATACAACATAAATAAATAAATAAATAAATAAATAAATAAATAAATAAATGTCATTTTAAAAGGTATGAGTATCATCAACTTGGTGAAGTACATAGCAGAGTATGAGTGTGTTTGGAGGCATTTTAGGCCAAGATCTTGGGGTAAGAAAACATAGAGAGATAAGAAATTAAGTTTAGGCAGGAAAACTATAATTGTGTATTGTTTTTGTGTGCATGTGTGTGTACATGCCTGTGGATGTGGGGTATAGATACACAGTGCACTATAGAAGTTAGAAGACACACTCTGGCATCAGTCCTTAGGTATCTTCCATTTCTGTGTGGGACAGCTTTCTTACTGGGCTGGAGCTTTACCATGTAGGACAGATGAACTGGTCTATGAGTTTTTTGCAATCCTCCTGTCTCTGCACTCCCTTCTTACAGTTCTAGGATTATAGGCCCATGCCACTATGCCCAGCTTTTTACGTGGGTTCTATGGATCTGAACTCTGGGTCTCATGCTTACAAGGCATGGGAGTAAGGCATCGTCCCAGCCCCTTTGTTTCATGTGGGTACATAAAGGTATAAAATAGGGATGGGGAACTATACTAGCTTATAGAGTTCCATTTGTGAGGGCTAGAGATTGGCATCCTGTCTGTAGGAAACTATTGAAGGAATTTAAGCAGTAGGTCATAATCAAAATTATATTTTAGACCAAATGAGGAGTTAGAAGAGGCAGGCAGGGCTGAGGAGAGATGATCAAGTCAGAAGGTGCTGCGGTTGTCTGGGCAGAGGAGACAGACAATGGCTTTAAAAAGTAGGTTGGGGAGGTAACTTAGCCATTAAAGTGCTTACCACACAGTGTGACTTGGAACCTCAGGAACCTACATAAATACTAGGTGGGTATGGTGGCCCCCTTGTAATTTTAGTCTCAGAAAAGGGAGACAAGGAATCCCCAGAACTCCAGCTAAGAAACTGGTGGTACTGGTGACTTTTGAGTGTGAGTAGTGAGTGAGTGAGTGAATGCCTCAGTGAATAACATAGAAGAGTGATTGAGAATGATTTAGGACACCAACTTTGTGCATTCAAATATGTACAAACACATGTGAATGTGCAGACATCACACAATGCACATCCACATCACATCCACATACACCACACACATATTGTGCACACATACACAAGTGAACATGTATGCTCTCATAGACATGCGCAAACATGAATGTATACATATGCACACCACATCTGTTTTGGTTTTTATTTTTAAAAGAAACTTACTGGGAGAGACGTGGGAGGCAAGAGCTAAGGGTGGTAATGGCCCAGAAGTAAGGGAGAGGGTAGTGACGGAATAACAACGTCAGCTTCTAGCCAGGGGTGCTGGCACCACCAAGCACAATGGGGGTTATGAGAAAAATAGGTCCAAAGCTTGGAAATCCAGAGATGGTAACAAGGTGCACTGTCCCTCAGCTAAACCCTGTAAAGACCCCACAGACCTCCAGGTATATTTTCTGGCAGGGCTTGCTGCTCCAGTGCTCACCGGCCTCTTCCATTCCCACAGTCTGGCAAGCTGGATGCATTTCTGGTGCTGGAACAGCTCCGCTGCAATGGTGTGCTGGAAGGCATCCGCATCTGCCGTCAGGGCTTCCCCAACAGGATCGTCTTCCAAGAGTTCCGGCAACGGTGAGCCTGCTGGGGTGGGGCAGTATGGAGCAAGCCTTGGAGAGAGCACGAATGATGGAGATGTGTTGGGTGACTTCTGCCCTGTGTTTTAAGCTATGAGATCCTGGCAGCGAACGCCATCCCCAAAGGCTTCATGGATGGAAAGCAAGCCTGCATTCTCATGGTGAGCTTAAGCCTGGACCCTCCCAGACATCCAACTGTGACCTTCCTGCTGTGGGTCACATTGCTGATCTGGGTGGGATGGTTCTTAAGTACTTGTCACCACTGACTAAACGGCCCAGGTGAAATTGCCGACTCTTCTTCCTCCCTCCTCAGATCAAAGCCCTCGAACTTGACCCCAACCTGTACAGGATTGGGCAGAGCAAAATCTTCTTCCGAACGGGGGTCCTGGCCCACCTAGAGGAGGAACGAGACCTGAAGATTACTGATGTCATCATGGCCTTCCAGGCAATGTGTCGTGGCTACCTTGCCAGAAAGTAAACAGAGTTTCCTGTATCCTAAAACTTATCGCAAACCCATAGTAAAAACAATAAGTCCAGGGAAGGGGATTTCCAGCCCTGTATTGAGATTCCCTGATTCTGAGAAGCCATCTCTCTTAAGATGTGTCCTTCATCAGCAGTCTCTGCCTGAGAGGAAAAGGGAAGCTCCCAACTGCAATGCATAGAGCGGTTATAGATGTAAGAAGGATGGAATAACAGCCAATGGGCTTGAGAGTTTTAGATCTGTTTTTTTTTCTTTTAATTCTTTCATATATTACATCCCTACCACAGTTTCCCCTCCCTCTTCTTTTCCTAGTCATTTCCTGCCACCCTCCCTCCTCCCCATCCATTTCTCTTCCATTTCCTTTCAGAAAAGGGCAGGCTTTCCAGGGATATCAACCAAACACGGCATGTCGAGTTGCAATAAGACTAGGCACCTCCCCTGTTAAGGCTGGAGGGGTGACCCACCCAGTAGGCAGAGAAAGTGGACCTGGCTCTTAGTCTCAATTCCTCACTTAACGTGCTCAGGTTTCTCCTGAGAGCAGTCATTTCTACCTCAAGAAACTGTTAAAGGGAGTTCATGAAATGATGCACAGGAGGTGTGGCTGGTTTTCATTTCCGCAGTCTTAGAGTTTCAGAGGAAAGATTCGGCGGCTGTATCGCTAGCCCCATGTCCTAATTACTAAAGCAGGGCTTCAGAAGCCTCAGTGCTCTGTCTGGGGTCTAGGTGAAGATTCGGGTTCCTCAGAGAACGACAACCCAGAGAGGTCCCTCAGGGTGCTAGCGCCTGGAGTGTGTGCTATCATCAAGAATAGCCCACACCACATCTGAAGAGCCCTGATTGGGTCAAGCTGATTATCAGACAGACTCAGGATGGTTAAGGCCAGATATTGGGGCAGCCTTAGTACAACAGCAGACCTAATATGTTAAATGCTATAATGAAGTTCTCTGTTCTCATCATTACTATTCTCAAAATAATAAGTCTTCCTAATAATTATGGTTATTCTTAAATGTACCCACAGCCAATGCAGCAGCTAACATGGCATAATGGGTTTACAGTCATTCTGTAGCTTTGCTCTCTCTCTCTCTCTCTCTCTCTCTCTCTCTCTCTCTCTCTCTCTCTCTCTCT
>NC_034601.1:10197901-10205674 GCF_900095145.1 Mus pahari | reverse complement strand
TGTGTAGCCTTGGCTGTCCTGGAACTAACTCTGTAGACCAGGCTGGTCTAGAACCCACAGAGATCCACCTGCCTCTGCCTCCCAAGTGCTGGGATTAAGGCCTGTGCCAGCACTGCCAGCTCATTCTATAATTTTCAAACTTAGAAGCCCTTAAGAAATACAGTGCTGGTTCGTGTTGAGGTTTGAGATTTCTGAAATACTACCAAGGAATAAATAGGTCTGTCAGAACTCAACAGGCACTACCAGGGGTCAGAAGGACCCCTGCAGAAACTTAGCATACAACTCTCCCTCAGATGTCATTTCAAGCTTTGATTCTGAGTGTTTGCAAGTTGCACTTGCCTACTGAGAAAGGCTCTGGGGGGCAGCTTTAAAGTGGCTTGATTTCCCAAGTTCACGTTGGTACTCTGGCTCAGAAAGATCTGTCTGGAGTTAATGGTGGATGTCCTATGCAGGGACTGACAGCATGAGCCATGAGGGAAGCTCCTTATACCCCCCCTGCCTCACTTTCCCAGGGCCTTCACCAAGAGGCAGCAACAGCTGACAGCCATGAAGGTGATCCAGAGGAACTGCGCGGCCTACCTTAAGCTCCGCAACTGGCAATGGTGGCGGCTCTTCACCAAAGTGAGTGATTGGCCCTACACCTTCCAGACCTCCTCCACTTCCGCAACCCCAAGCCCCACTGGGATCTAGAAGTGGGAATGGAGGTGCTCCAGAGTGGCTCTGGATCTGAGGCCCAAAGACAGACTTCTCATGCAGACCTTCGAAGGTCCACCCCTTTGGGTGGGTTACAGTCATGACTTAAGGCAGATCAAGGTGTTTCTGTCACCTCAAGAATCCCTCTTATCGCCCTAGTGTAGAAACCCACTTCTCTCTGTGGCCCCTGAGAAAGTACTTATTGAGTACCTGCTGTATGCCAGGTATGTGCTAGGCATCATGGTCTCTGGCTTCATGGACATGCCAGCCAACTAGAGAAGCAGATGATAATGAACAGTCACAGAAACAGATAATGACAAACCCTGCTAAGTGTGTGAAAACAGTCAACCATGGAGTCCATTGGCAGAGGCTCTGGGTGCCAGACAAGCTGGGGAAGAAGCCTGAGGGGAAGCTGCTTTCAGCAAATGTCCCCATGAACCCACATTCCAAGGAACTATCCTGAGAAAACCATCTTCCATCATGAAAGCAGGATTCCAGGGCATCCTCCACAGCCGCTGTGACAGTGGCCACGTTTCCTTTGCAGACTCATTAGTTCAACTGTTCATCGGGATAGTGGTGGGGAACCAACAAGTAAAAAACAATGCCTCTCTAAGACCAAAGTTGTAAAACATGAGCTACGAAACCTGTCATTTCTAAATGATGAAACAGAAAGCTAGGGTTCAGTTCAATATTCGCCTTTTTGTTCTCTGTTTTGAGACAGGGTCTCTATGTAGCTCTGGCTGGCCTAGAACTCTCTGTGTAAATTAGGTTGATTTTGAACCCACAGAGATCCTCCTGCTTCTGTCCCACAAGTGCTGGGATTAGAGCCATGCACCACTGTAGCCAACCTTCAAGACTATTTTTAGACAGGGAAGTGACTGCACGGGATACACTGTTCTACCAGGGACCGTAACCGTGAAACAGCAGTGAAGGATGGATGAATAACCACCTTCAACTCCGTTGCTTCTTTCTCTTTTCATTTTGTTCTAATAAACTGGTCTAATGAGAGGTCTGTGGATTCAGGGTGTAGCTCAGTGGTAAAGTACACAGCACGGGGTTCAATCCCCAGCACTGTAAAAGAAAGGGGGAGAGAGAGAGAGAGAGAGAGAGAGAGAGAGAGAGAGAGAGAGAGAGAGAGAGAAACAATGTAAGGTCCCTCACATTTCCCATGCTAATTAATAGTATGGGCTTATCTGACTTGTGGAAGATATTCCTAGAAATTGTTCTAGAATATAAGCTATATCTCTGGCCTCTACCTACTGATACTAATAGAATCTTCCATCCCAGTTTTGACATCTGATTATATCCCTGACATTGCCCAATGTCACCCAGAGGAGTGTTGGTAAAATCATCTGTGAACCAACCTAATATTTGATGAAAATCGCTTCCTTTGGCCAAAACACTAACAATGTCTGTGTACATACATGCAGGTAAAGCCATTGCTCCAGGTGACACGGCAGGAGGAGGAGATGCAGGCCAAGGAGGAGGAGATGCAAAAGATCAAGGAGCGGCAGCAGAAGGCAGAGACTGAGTTGAAGGAGCTGGAGCAGAAGCACACTCAGGTACTGTCCACTTCTCGCCTCATGACAGTGTGTCCTGCACTCATGTGCAGCTAGGGGACGGACGGGTGTGCAATGAGCCATGGGAGCAGAAGAGCCAAGGCCTCAGCCTACCTCCTGATCCCGAGTCCTCATTCTTCCATGCAGCTGGCTGAGGAGAAGACTCTGCTGCAGGAGCAGTTGCAGGCAGAGACAGAGCTGTATGCTGAGGCTGAGGAGATGCGGGTCCGGCTGGCAGCCAAGAAGCAGGAACTGGAGGAAATCCTCCATGAGATGGAGGCCCGCCTGGAGGAAGAGGAAGACCGGGGCCAACAGCTACAGGCTGAGAGGAAGAAGATGGCTCAGCAGATGCTAGTAAGACATCGCAGGGGCAGCTTGTGGCGGGAATAGACTCACTGGATCCTCCGTGAAGGCATCTGATGGTGCTGGAAGGTGGAGGGATTGAGGCTGAGAGAACAGTCTTTCCCAACCACGGAACTAAAGCCAGGACTGAACATAAGTCTCCAGAGCCTGCTCTGTCCAACGGCTTGTCTTCTGTATGCTGACCCCCTTCCTGTCAGCTCTTACTCTGTAACAAAACAGCTTGAATATAGCAGCTTCAAATAATCCATATTTATCTTAGTATTCGGCAACTGGGGAGGGGCTTAATTGAGTAGTTCTGGCTACGACCACTCATAAGGTTAGCAAATCAAGGTTCCAGTCAGAGCCGGTCACTTGAAGGCTCAATCAGGCTAGAAGATCTTTGTGCCTTATTCATATGACTGTTAGCAGGAGGTGCCAGTTCCTCAGTCACTTAATGTAGCTGCTTGGGCTTCCTCTCATCATGGCTATGGACTGTCCCTAGAAGGAGGAAGGAGGAAACCATGATAACTTTCATAGCCCAGACCTCTGGGGTTATAATCTATTACTTCCTTCCAATTGTGTTGAAAATTCTTAACCCCCCACATACTCAAGGGGCCGAATTACCTGCCTCTGGAAGAAATGAGCATTCGAGAATGTTCAGAGTATGGTGCCCACTCCCAGGAACAGAACACTGATACGAAGCAAGGCAGAGTAGTCTCCATGGGCTTCCATCTCCTCATTTCTTAAGGAGACAGCAAAGAACAGGGCATATTCATCCCAGCCTCCACTCTGGCTAGCTCTAGATCTCCACTAGTGACTTCGTTCCAGCAAAGCTGTGATCCCTGTCTATCCCCCCCAACAAAGGACCTGGAGGAGCAACTGGAGGAGGAGGAGGCCGCCAGACAGAAACTACAGCTAGAAAAGGTCACCGCTGAGGCCAAGATCAAGAAACTGGAAGATGACATCTTGGTTATGGATGATCAGAACAGTAAACTTTCAAAAGTGAGTTAGATGTGCCAGGCTTGCCTGGGTCACGGCATGCCAAGCACTAACCGTGGAACCACCCCACGAAAATGGGGGACAAGCAGCCACTTCAGTTAGTAATCACATGCCAGCTACATCCCATTAGTTCAAGCTAGGCATCAGCTAGGTCTTCCGAGGGCCGGGCCACTGTGGATCAGGACACTCATGGAACAGGAGGCCAGGGCTCTGCACTGTGGCTTACACTCTAGTGAGATAGAAGGAATTGTTATCATTGTAACCAGGGTCAGGAGATGCTAACCCTGTTAAGAGTGGAACACTAGGGGATGAAGGAAGAGCTCTAAGGAGGCTTTCTGGAGGATGTGGCATGAAAGAAAACTGAGGATCAATTAGGAATAGAAAATTGACCTGCTGTGCAAAGGACCTGAGGCAGAAACAAGCTGCCATAAGGCAGGAATGGGAATGTCCCCTAGCTGCACATGAGTACAGGACACACTGTCATGAGGCGAGAAGTGGACAGTGTGGGAACTTCTATCCAGGACTCCTAGCCTGGGATTAAAATGGGGATTTTTTTTTTTAACCTTTTTGCTTTCTCTCTTATCTGAAAAGGAACGAAAACTCCTTGAAGAGAGGGTGAGCGACTTGACAACCAACCTAGCAGAAGAGGAAGAAAAGGCTAAAAACCTCACAAAGCTAAAGAGCAAGCATGAATCCATGATCTCAGAGCTGGAGGGTGAGTGGGGAAATGTTAGGTAAAATGAACTGGACTCAAAAGACAAATGTATTTCCTCTCATATGAAGAATATAGATTTGAATATTTTGTTTTGCAAATTTTTATTTTATATTTTAAAGAAAATAGAAAATAAAATAGTGCTGTGTGAATGTATTACCATATATGGTATATGGGGTTGTGATATATGTGTACTTGTATCTATGATATGTGTGGTGTGTGTGGTATATGTGATAAGTGTGTATGCATGTGTATGTGTGGTATATATGTATGTGTTATATGGTATGTGTGATGTGTGTGTGATATGTGTGTGTTTGTAGGTATGGTATGTGTGCAAATGTGTGTGTGTGCAGTGTGTATATGTGGTATATATGATAAGTGTGTATGCATGTGTATATGTGGTATATATGTATATGTTATGTATATTTATGGTATGTGGGGGGTGATATGTGTGTGCTTGTATGTATGGTATGTGTGGTATGTGTGATGTATGTGATAAATGTGTATGCATATGTATGTATGGTATATGTGTGTGTGTTGTATGTACTTATATATGATATGTGTGGTGTGTGTGTGTGTATTGTATGTGTGTTATGTGTGATATGTGTATGTATGTGTGTGCAATGTGTATATGTTGTGTGTATGTATGGTATGTGGTGTGTATTGTGTGGTGTGTGTATGTATGGTGTGTGGTGTGTGTATGTATATGTATGGTATGTGTGTGCATATTTGTGTGTATGTTCACGTGTATCACACCATGTACATGGAAGTTACAAGACAACTTTGTAGAATTGGTTCTCTCCTTATACTTTGCCAAACCTGGGGATTGAATTTAGATTGTTAAGCTTCATGCAAGTGCCTTTACCTGCTAAGTCATCTTGTTGGCCCTATTTTACTTTATTTTTAGAGACAGGGCCTCATGTGGCCTAGGCAGGCCTGAAACGTACTATGTAGCCAAAGCTAGCTGTGAGTTCCTGATCCTTCTGCCCACACCTCCCAAATGCTGGTACAACAGGTAACACTACACGTTAATACCACTACGCTGCACTTATACGGTGCTAGGAATTGAACCCAACTGCATGCAAGACAAGCACTATCAACTGAGTTCCATCCCCAGTCCAGAATCTAGATTTTAAATAAGTACATATGAATAAGACATGAAAATTGAAGGAGACATATGGAAAAGAAGGGGTGTTACGGTGTATAGGGTAGGTGGCTGAGCAAGAGAGGAAGGCTGGGTAAGAGGAACAATGCCTTTTCTCTCACGTGGAATCACATGGAAAAAAGAAAAGCCATGAAAGTAGAAAGGGGAACTATTTGAATAAAGAAAGATGACCAGAGGAGTGGGGAAGAGGGAAAGAGAGCAATTGAGGCAAATCCAAGCAAAGCCCCATCATGGGTGTCTATGAAAATGTCATCACAAAGCCTACACAAAACCTGTAGAACTTTTCTACACAGTCACTTTTAAAAAAATCCCAGCACCACACTAGGCGGCTCACAAATACTTGTAATTCCAGCTGTGCAAGATCTAGCAACCTCTCCTGGCTTCCAAAGTCTTCCTCACACATGTATGCTCACACACTCACACATATATCTAACAAAATAAAACTTTTTTTTAAAAAAGATTTATTTTGTGTATATGTACACTGTCGTTGTCTTTGGACATACCAGAAAAGGGCGTCAGATTCCATTACAGATGCTTGTGAACCACCATGTGGTTGCTGGGAATTGAATTCAGGACACCTGGAAGAACCATCAGTGCTCTTAACCAATCTCTCCAGCTCCCAATAAACCTTTTTAAGAAAACAAATAAACCAGAAAAAGTCAGAAAGGAACCATTAGAAAGACAGATTATTCTGGGAAAGAGATTCTACCTGGGCTCCACACTGTGGGAGGCATATGCTGGTAGCATTCTTCCAAGCATTCCCTAAAGTAAACTGGAGAAGGTCTAGGGCTGAGTGTGCAGTGTCCATAGCCCAGGTAGAAAGACATATGCTTCTTCCTGGGGGCCTCCCCCAACTGAGGTAGCCCTGGCTCTGTTACAGTGAGGCTGAAGAAAGAGGAGAAGAGCCGGCAGGAGCTGGAGAAACTCAAGAGGAAACTGGAGGGTGATGCCAGTGACTTCCATGAGCAGATCGCTGACCTGCAGGCCCAGATTGCAGAGCTCAAGATGCAGCTGGCAAAGAAAGAGGAAGAGCTACAGGCAGCTCTAGCCAGGTGTGCTATGTGTACATATGTGTGTCTGTGTCTGTGTGTGTCCAGAGGCCCTTGGCATGGACGTCAATTGTCAGACCTGGTTTCCTGCAAGCTTTTCCAACTATGCTCTGACCCATAAACCTCACATTTGATCCTCTTCCTTCCAAACTCATCTTTTCTGCAGTGCCCCTACTCCAATAGGATTGCAGCATCTAGGGTACCCAGAATTTCTCATTTGAACCCCAGTTTTGAATTCTCAGTCACCCACTGAGTTCATCTCTATTGGTATCATAAACATCACATGTCTAGGCTGGAGTGGCTTTCATCATCTCCATTCTACTCTCTCTCAAATCTTTCTGTGCATGCTAGCTTCCGCCCACACTTCTTCTACCCACACAGCCCCAGTCACGTGTGCCTCCTAGTCCCTCTGTTCTTCTTTTATCCTGGCATTCAGCTGGCCTCGAGCCAGGGATATCACAGTCGCAAGTGACATTATCACTCTATTAAACGTTCAGCTCATTCCTGGAAGCATCCTCAAGACCCTTAACCAGGTATGCTCTCTTACCCTCACTTCTCTGGAGAATAAAGGAGGTACCTGCTCACACTGAGCAGGTCTAAGAGGCAGATCTGGGACTCAAGCCTGGGGCTTTATGATTTGTTTCCTGGCTCACCTCTCTTTTCTAATTTGGAGTGCATAGTAGATCTTGGATGACTAATGAAAAAAAATGTTGCTCAGGGACATCAGTCTATGGCAGAACAGTAGCTGGGTTACTTCGTAAGAGCCTAATATCTCTGGGTGTAAGCACAATGACATCAAAGCACCAGCCTGTCCCTCATCTTAGGCCTTCCCATGCATCATAGTCAAGTGGGATGGCAAAGCTGAATGTGATGTAATCCCAGCACTCTGAGGCTGAGGCAGGAGGATCATGGTTTTATGGACAGCCTAGGCTCCATAAGCAAGATTCTGTCTTAGAACACAAAACAGATGTTAGCTCCACCATGCACCAGGAAAGAGCTCTACCTCCACCGAAGTCCTGCAGCTCTGTCGTTTGGCATCATTCATGTCCCACCTGGTCCATGATCACCACCTCTGCTCTATTGGAGAGCTAACTTTTTTATGATTTTGTTGTTGTTTGAGATAATTACATTATTTTCTCCCTTCCCCTTCCTCTCTCCAGCCCCTATCATACACCCCCTTGCTTTCTTTCTAATTCATGGTCTCTCTCTCTCTCTCTCTCTCTCTCTCTCTCTCTCTCTCTCTCTCTCTCTCTC
>NC_034601.1:10193626-10197816 GCF_900095145.1 Mus pahari | reverse complement strand
CATCAGATCTTGTTACAGATGGTTGTGAGCCACCATATGGTTGCTGGGATTTGAACTCGGGACCTTTGAAAGAGCAGTCGTGCTCTTACCCACTGAGCCATCTCACCAGCCCCATGGTCTCTCTTTTATTGTTGTTATGTATATAAGTGTAAAGACCAGGCTGGCCTCGAACTCAGAAATCTGCCTGCCTCTGCCTCCCAAGTGCTGGGATTAAAGGCATGAGCTACCACTGCCCAGTTATGTGTGTCTTGTTAAATATATAGTATCAGCTGTGGTTTTAATACCATGAAGAACACATGAAGAAGGGCACACCATGGACCCAGTCACTGGCTGAGCAAATGAAAGAACAGAAGTGTTTAGTGTTCACAAAGCATTTATCAAGGGTTGGAGAATGACTCAGGGCAGACAGAGGCTTCACCTGGCAAAGAGGCACAACACCACAAAAAAGTGTATGTGTATGTATTGACTTAGTTAGGGAGCAGACACCATGACCAAGGCAATGTCTATACGGACAACATTTAATTGGGGCTGGCTTACAGGTTCAGAGGTTCAGTCCATTATCATCAAAGCAGGTACATGGCAGCTTCCAGGCAGGCATGGCGCAGGAGGAGTTGAGAGTTCTACATCTTCATCTGAAGGCTTCTAGCAGAATACTGGCTTTTAGGCAGCTAGGATGAGGGTTTAAAGCCCACACCCACAGTGACACACCTACTCCAACAGGGCCACACCTTCTAATAGTGCCACTCCCTGGGCCAAGTATATATTACAAACCATCACACACACATACACACAAACATAGATATACAAACACACCCTTGGGGGGTACTTTCCTGGAACCCACTATGTAATTCAGACTAACCTTGAACTCTCAGCCACTCTCCTGCCTCAGCCTCCCCAGTGTTGAGATGACTGACAAGCATTAGCACACCCAGCTCCTTTTGATTTTTGGTTTGTTTCCATTTTTTTATTTTCTTGAGACAGGATCTCATTATGTATCTCAGTCTGGCCTGGAACTTGAGGTCCTTCTGCCTCAGTCTTCCCAGCACAAGGATGACAGATGTTTGCCTCCATTCCCTGTTTTAGCCTTTTTATATAAAACTGGGTGCTCTCATCCTATGAGAATCTCCAACATCAAAAGAAGCACCTGGCTTTGGGAGATGTGGGAGGAATGAGTTCTGACGTCTTTGGTGTCAGGGATCCCATCCCCTAAGCCTGCCATCTGGGGTTGGGGGCACAGGAGTGATAAAGACTGAAACTCAGGACACTACCATCTTTACGGGGCGGGGGGGGGGGCACTGGGTCAAGACCTCCAGGGACTGGCCTCACAGTTTATCTTCCTTACACATTTAAGTATAGTAGAACTTATGATTTTTTACAATGACAATGAATTCTACTGGCTGATAAACAGAGCTCAGGACTAGGGTCTAGAAAGGGATCTGTGATAAGCATAAGGATGGATTCTATTGGTGGAGGGTGCAAAGTACATGGAGCCTCCTTCACCAGGATGAGTTCTCTTCACTGCAGGATCAGAGCCCAAATAGTGCTCAGGATATAGGGGATCCTAATAGAAGAGCAGAGAGTCACTAGGCTGACCGAACACTTTTCACTCTGGCATTCCAGGTGACTAGCTGTCATTCATTTCCTTCTGTTGAAGAAAACAGGCCTGTGTAATTTAAAATCCTTGTTTCTCCAATGCTTTCTTTAAACTGAGCCTCCTACACTTTGAGACACAAAGAGTCAGAGCCAGAACAGCTTTTGGTGGCATTGGATAGCCTTGGCTGTGGGGGGTGGGGTCTTAATCCTGGGTTCTCCATTCCGGGCAGGCTTGATGAAGAGATTGCCCAGAAAAACAATGCCCTAAAGAAGATTCGAGAGCTAGAGGGCCATGTCTCAGACCTACAAGAGGACCTAGACTCAGAGCGGGCTGCCAGGAACAAGGCTGAGAAGCAGAAGCGAGACCTGGGGGAGGAACTGGAGGCGCTCAAGACGGAGCTGGAGGATACGCTGGACAGCACAGCTACCCAGCAGGAACTCAGGTACTGGAAGCCTGGCCTCAGAGGCCACTGACCACAAGCAGATTTGGAACCAGTGGCCTTCCTGGTTGTGTCTAGAATATGAGTCTGCTTAATTCTACCTGCAGGAGAGTAGTGGTGCAGAATTCAAGAATAACTTAAGCATGATAGAAGAACAGGTGTCAAAAAGGATATTTCCTTCAGTTCCATCCATAGTGAGGGTTTTAAAATAATTCCTTCCTCTGTATGTGTGCGTGTGTATATATTTTATGTTAAATTTTAAAAATAATATTTATCACATTGGTCTCTAATTCAAGAGTCACTATAAGTAAACAGAAAAGACTGAACAACCATATCCCAGAGAATATGGTGTTTCTGGTGAACATATGTTATTTAATAAGCATACAGATCTTTTGAACATATACTATGGGAAGGGTCTCTGTTACCTGTGACTCAGTATTCACCACACTTTGGGTTTTGTACACGTACCAAATGTTAGTCTCACCTTTTTGTTGTTCTTCTACCTAGCTGGAGATATAGGCAGTGGCTAAAAGTCAGGCTGGCTTCATGTTGTAGCTCTGTCACAGAATAGTTAGGACCCTGTGGGTAAGCTGGTTTCCCCCCTTAGCCTGAAAATGACATCACTGCCTCCTAGAGCTTTTCTGAGGATGAGATGCTATGTATGGAAAAACAGGTCCAGTTGGGCTTGATAGCTTATGCTTATAATCCTAACACTCAGAAGTGGAGGCAGGAGGATTGTAAATTTGAGACCAGCCTAAGCTACGTAGTGAGTGAAATCCTGTCTCCAAAATAAATGAATAAACAAACAAACAAACAAACAAATAAAATTTTAGTTCAGGCCCCAGCATATAGTAAGTGCCGCATAAATCCAAGCAGTGTTAATATTTAAGGGACATTTGTAGATCGCAGACACATTCTTGCTCGTAGCTTGTATGTTGGTTTGCTACCCTTGAGAAGTTCTGGGAGCAGGTAACACCCTCCCCATTTCACAGCTGAGACAAAACTGCAGGACTAGAGAGGTTAGGCAGGTTGCTATAGGGCACACAGCAAGGGAGAAGGACTTCAGCTCTGGGTTCCAGGAGACCTCTTGTCTCCTTGCACAGTACTGTCACAGGCAACCCTCTGTCTCCTGCCTAAGTGTCAACCACTGTGTTCTTTTCCCCTAGAGCCAAGAGGGAACAGGAGGTGACAGTGCTGAAGAAGGCCCTGGATGAGGAGACGCGGTCCCATGAGGCCCAGGTCCAGGAGATGAGGCAGAAGCACACACAGGCAGTGGAGGAGCTCACAGAGCAGCTGGAACAGTTCAAAAGGGTGCGTGCACAGGAGACACCCCAGAAACCATGGTCAAAAGGATGCGTGCTCAGGAGACACCCCAGAATCCACGGCATGGTGGCAGACATCACCCATTCTTGTCTAGAACTTTGGGATTTGAAATGCTCCCAAAAAACTCTAGAACTTTCTATGTGTTACAAGCAAAAATTCCTACCCCAGCCTTCATGAGATGGGTCATCTTCAGAATATGAGTATACCAAGTTAATAGATAAAATGATCTTCAGGCCATGCAGACAGCGTCTATGAAAAGCAGGCGAATCATGTTCAGTCTGAGTCCTGTGGTTCCATTCCCCAAGATGCTTCTTTACATACAAATACAAATATCCTACAACTCAGAAAGCTGTGAGATCCATGATTCTCAGATTTAGAGAAATTGTGTACCCTAGATATATTGTATGTGTAGGAGGGTGCTCTGGAAGCAGGTAGTTTGCCTGGGTTCCAGGAGCCACATGGTTTTCTCTTCTTCTACCCTCCTCACTAGCTCAAGTCCATCTTCTTTTCCTTGGGTGACTCATAGATATACAAGAAATGGTTAGGTAAAATAACTTGATCACAGGAATATCAGGGCAAATTAGACAATGAATGCAAAAAATGAAAAAGCGATGGTAACCAGACCAAAGGGAGATGGGCTGCGGTGAGAACGGCAGCCACCACCGAGATCTGGCTGGTTTCTGCCTTGGGGGAAGGTACAACTTCTGTCTCCAGGTGTTTAGCTTGTTCTTTGAAAGTCAGAATTATTGAAATATGCAAAATTATTGAAATATGTAAACAGACCACATACACGTGTGTGTGAGCATGTGTGAACACACACACACACACACACAC
>NC_034601.1:10189712-10193581 GCF_900095145.1 Mus pahari | reverse complement strand
TTACCCACTGAGCCATCTCACCAGCCCCACTTTTCTTATTTTTAGACAGAGTCTCGTTCTATAGCCTAGGTTATCTTGGAACTCATGGTAATCCTCCAGCTTTAGCTGGAATGCTGGGATTGCAGACATGAGAGCCACCATGGCCTGCCTCCCTTTTTTTCTTTCCCTTTGTTTCTTTCTCATCTCACTGTCTTGCCTCCTCTCTCTCTCTTCTTTGAGACATGATTTCACTAGGTAACTCAAGCCTCACATTCAGGATTCTACTACTGAGTGCTGGAATTAGAGGTGTATGCCACCATACCTGGCTAAATTCACCGACATTAAGTGTACCTTTCAATGCATTTTGACAAATGTGGCCATCTGAGCAGAGGGCCACAGTCACAAGATAGAACATGAAGTTGTTTTTAAAAATCTGAGAATTCAGATTTTTTTCCTGGAAATGTCCTAAAATTTGGTAACCTATACAGTACAGGCCTCAGGGACATGGGTATGTTTTGATTTGATTCCTATAGTTAGGAAACTAGAATTTCAAGAGTCCTGCATACATTCTTTGCACCCCTCCTCTCTTCCCTTGGACTGGGAGTGGGGCAGGGGGAGGAGACAAGCCCACCCCCCTCTGCTTCCCTTGACAGGCCAAGGCAAACCTGGACAAAAACAAGCAGACACTGGAGAAGGAGAACGCGGACCTGGCTGGGGAGTTGCGTGCCCTGGGCCAGGCGAAGCAGGAGGTAGAACACAAGAAGAAGAAGCTGGAGGTGCAGCTGCAGGAGCTGCAGTCCAAGTGCAGTGATGGGGAGCGAGTCCGGACTGAGCTCAGTGACAAGGTCCACAAGCTACAGGTGAGGGCGGGCAGCACAGCCAGGCCGCTGCTCACTGCAACAGACGTCTGCTCAGCTGCCCGAAAGCTGGCTCCTCGAGATGCATCCTTGTAGTCCCCTGTGTGAGTTCTTCTTGTCCAAACCTCATGCATACACTTAATGAACATGTATTGAACACCTACTGCATACCAGACACTCTGCTTCATCCTTAGACAAAAGAGCAAGGAAGGTTAGAGATTATCTTTGTCCCGTCTGAACTCCAGTCTGGTGGGGTGGTAAAGATGGCCACAAACACAGAGAGAAAATCTAGGAGACACACATAATATTTAAGGGCAAATATAGGGCAGCCTGGAGTACAGGGGTGGGGTGAAGTCAGGAAAGGCTGCCCTTAGGAGGTCTAACACTCAGATGCGTATGTATGCAGAAGGTATAGGATATATAAATGGGAAGTACTCAAGGGCCAGCAGTGCTGACAAGTTGAGAGAAGAAATGGTATAAGAACAAGATCAGAGAGGGGAGCTGTGGCCAGACTACTGATGTATGTTGGTGTTTACCCCCAAGTAACAGAGGTAACTGAAGCTGATGAATGAATGATAGGGTGCGATTATCTTTGGTTTTTAGCTTCAAACTGCAGTTGGCCCGAGTTCCCATTCCCCAAGAATGGTCCAAAATTTGATGAATATTACCTGTGCTCACAAGCTAGAACGAGGGAGCAGGGAAACACCATAGTTGTCATTCCCTGCAGTTAGGAACAGATGGCCATGAAAGTTATGAAAAGGCAGTGAGCAGAAGTAGGAGCAGGACCTGCCTACAGCCGTGGGCCCTCCTGATTCTTCTCTAGTGGTAAGGAGTGCTCTCAGTACTGGGACTGAGATCTGCAGCTCATCTCTGCCAACCTGGCTAGAGATTTGGAATCCAATAAAGTGGATCCTAACTGAACCTAGTCTATACAGTGGAAGGTTCTAGACCAGAGTGTAAGGCCAGTATCCCCAGCTTGTAGCTGATGGGTTCCAGAAGGGTCCATAGTTGCCTCTTGCCTCCTGTGTATTTTCTGTCACTGGGTACCCACAAAGGTGTGTGACGTATTCTGAGTGAAAGGGGCTCCTCTTGCCGATCTGTGATCTGAGTTTCATCTCCCTGGCCTCTTACACCCCCCACCCCCAGAATGAAGTGGAGAGTGTCACTGGCATGCTCAATGAGGCAGAGGGCAAAGCCATCAAACTGGCCAAAGATGTGGCTTCCCTTGGATCCCAGCTTCAGGACACCCAAGTGAGTATTGTACTGCACCATCTGGGAGACCTGGAATGCCTCCGTCCTTGGGGGCATCCCTGGGTCCACCACGTGTGTTCTCTCTTGTAGGAGCTGCTTCAAGAAGAAACCCGGCAGAAGCTCAATGTGTCTACCAAGTTGCGTCAGTTGGAAGATGAGAGGAACAGCCTGCAGGACCAGCTGGATGAGGAGATGGAGGCTAAGCAAAACCTGGAGCGTCATGTCTCCACCCTGAACATTCAGGTGTGACAGCATGCTGAGCTCCACAGTGGGTCCTCTCCTCACCTCTGGGGTCCATTGGGACTCCTCTTTTCCTTGGGGTCCCCATGGGTCTCCTCTGGGCCTGTGTGGTTTGTTTGTTCAGTAGCTCCCTCTGCTGTTGGATTTCCTCAGTGAGGAGGAAGCGAGTTCACGTCTCAGGTTGCCACTCTTGGCCATTCCAGCTCTCAGATTCTAAGAAGAAGCTGCAGGACTTTGCAAGCACCATCGAGGTCATGGAGGAAGGGAAGAAGAGGTTGCAGAAAGAGATGGAGGCCCTCGGCCAGCAGTATGAGGAGAAGGCGGCTGCCTATGACAAACTGGAGAAAACCAAGAACAGGCTCCAGCAGGAGCTGGATGACCTGGTCGTGGACTTGGACAACCAGCGGCAACTAGTATCCAATCTGGAAAAGAAGCAGAAGAAATTTGATCAGGTAGGGCTGAAAGCTCACTGCCCTTCACAGTTCTGTGCTACACTGCGGAGGTACTGGGAATCTGAGTCTCATCTGGACTTCGTTGGATGTTGTGGAAGGCTATCTTGTCTCATCTTAGGTGACCATGACATAGGAGGGCTGCTAGGTTGGGGCATGAACGCATCAGAATGCTTAACATTGAGATTTTTCTAGGTATAAGCACTGTGAAACCTGCTGACAGACAGCCTCAGAGCTGGCACAAACTCTAATAAAGTGAGGGTCATTTACCTCTTCCGCTCACTGGATGCTGAGGAGCACTGCTGGGTGTTATAAGTAACTCTACGCATCATTTTTTGTAGCACATTATTTAATTTCTGCTCCTTTTTTCCTTTGTTATGGTCTCCTGTTGACCAGGTTGGCCTTGAATTCACTGTGTAGCTATAGTTGGCTTTGAACTTCTGAACTTATAATCCTCCTGCCTCTACCTTTGGAATGCTGGGATCACTGGTGTGCCGTTGTCAATTTTGTGTAATGCTGGAGACTGGACTCAGAGTAGGCAAACACTCTACCAACTGAGGCCTAGGCCCTTCTCTCAAAATATATCCTTGGTAATACCACTTTCCCCAATGCAGTCACTACCAGATTCAATCATTAACATTGTACCACATGCCTTTTGCCCTACTTTTTTTTTGGGGGGGGGAGAGTGGGGGGGAAGGTCTTACAATGTAACTCTATCCAGTCTAGAACTCATAGTGTAGGTCAAGCTGATCTCAAACTTACAGAGATCTGCCTGCCTCCAGCTCCTGAGTGCTGAGATTAAAGGTGTATGCATTTATAATAAAGACGAATCACAGTAACCCAACATATTTCATTTTTTGGGTGCATTTCAAAGCAAATTAAAGACATCTATGCCCTTCTTCTTTAACATTTAACATTGCATATTAAAAGATACTCAGGCTAGTAAGAGAAAACTTACTGCCAAGATCTTGCTGTCAAGGTTCATGACCTAATTCCAGCTCTTAAAACCTATTTGGTGGAAATAGACACCAGACTTCCACAATTTGTCCTCTGATCATCATGTAGCACACACACACACACACACACACACACA
>NC_034601.1:10152524-10189406 GCF_900095145.1 Mus pahari | reverse complement strand
AGAGGTAAATAAATGTAAAAATAAAGACTTGTACTTAAAAAAAAAGTTTTGCCTCAAGCCATGGTGGCACAGGCCTGAAATTCTGAGTCTCAGGAAAATGAGGTGGAAAATTATGAGTTTAAAGCTAGGCTACATAGCAAGACTTTGTCTTGAAACACTAATATTAAGCATTATTATTTTCTATCTTTGAGGTAAATTTACATATGCTGTGATGAACACATCCTTCGAATGTGCAGTCACACTGTTCTGATAAATGTTCCTGTTATGACCCAAATTCCGAAATACTATCTCTAATATGGTCTACCCATACTTATTAAACTTGATTTTATTTACACACGATATAGGGTAATTCTAAAACTCAGTTTACAGATTGTGCTGTGAACCCAAATACTAGAGATTCAGGGGCTACTGCACCCCTTGACTGGCCTCACTATGTGGGCTTGTACAGGACACCCCAGTTGCTCTTTTTCTCAGCAGCCATTCTGCTCTGGACGGCTATTTGCCACCGTGGTCTCATTTTCCATTAGAGGGCCAGAAGTGATTTCCGCTGCCTTCCTGTTGATATTCTGTGGGGTTTGGTGTTACCTGTGGTGTTAGGGGGTCCCTGGTACTCCTTTGTCTGCTGCATTTTGCAAGTCTAGGTTTAGGTGCCACAGTCTATAACACACCGCTCTCTTCTCCATCAGATGAGAATTGTGTTAAGATGGAACAGTCGTCTTTGACTTTTATCCAAGTATGTGCATAACCATACACCCTGAGTATGGTGCATGGGGTAGCTTTGTAAGAAAGATGCTGTGGCCGTCCCCCCTCAATAATTCAATGCCACATTGTCCTCGGTAGCAGGATGTGCTATCCCAATGGGCAGTGAGAAAGTAAAGTATCCTAACTGACCTCCATGTGTATCTGAATTGCTTGTACTTCCACTAGGCACATTCAATGTGACCAGGCCTTTTTTCACATCTGGAGTTTGGTGAGCCTCAGGTATGCTGGGTACGCCCTCTGAGCTCTGTGTTCTTTCAGTTGTTAGCTGAGGAGAAGAACATCTCCTCCAAGTATGCAGATGAGAGAGACCGAGCTGAAGCAGAAGCCAGGGAAAAGGAAACAAAGGCTTTGTCTCTAGCCCGGGCCCTGGAGGAAGCGCTGGAAGCCAAAGAAGAGCTGGAGAGGACCAACAAGATGCTCAAAGCTGAGATGGAAGACCTGGTCAGCTCCAAGGATGATGTAGGCAAGAATGTAAGTAGTTCTGCATCTCACCAACTGGTACCTCAGCAAGGTACATCAGTCTGGTATGGGCATGAGAAACCAGGGGACAGCAGCTGGGGCTGAGCAATCCTGGGCCAAGTCAGACCTTGGAGGCCAAAGCCACTGCTCTGGCCTCATGAGCCTCTATTCCATGAGGGTAAAGCCTCCCTTGAGCAAGGGCTCTGCTCCCTCTGCTAATCAGGTACATGAACTAGAGAAGTCTAAGCGTGCCTTGGAGACCCAGATGGAGGAGATGAAGACCCAGCTGGAGGAGCTGGAGGATGAGCTGCAGGCCACTGAGGATGCCAAGCTGCGGCTGGAAGTCAACATGCAGGCCCTCAAGGGCCAGTTTGAACGCGATCTTCAGGCTCGGGATGAACAGAATGAGGAGAAGAGGAGGCAACTACAGCGGCAGGTGAGCCAGCTCCCACCTGTGACTGGGGACATCCCCATCTTCCATCCCCACTTGCTGCCAAGATTCATAACCTAAATTCAACCCCTAAAACCTACCCGCTGGAAACAATGGTCATACCCCCCACCCCCCACTCCCAGCAACACACATCAGGCTATGCCGAGTCTCTGGGAAGCTCAGGGAGCGGCCGAGTGAGCCAGGGCTCTGAGGGCCATCCTTGTAGCTTGTACCCCTCTTCCTGGCGCAGCTGCATGAGTATGAGACAGAACTGGAAGATGAACGGAAGCAGAGGGCTCTGGCGGCAGCGGCTAAGAAGAAGCTGGAAGGGGACCTAAAAGACCTAGAGCTCCAAGCTGACTCAGCCATCAAAGGGAGGGAGGAAGCCATCAAGCAGCTTCGAAAACTGCAGGTTGGTGGTGCTGTGTTGAGGGAGGAAGGAATGCAGGTGGAAGAAGAGGCAGCTCCCCAGGCCTGGCGCATCAGTGTAGAGACGTCAGGAAGCAACCTGCTTCTATCAGAGGGTAGGTTAGCGGCTGACTCCGTGCCGGTATTTAGCTACCGGTGGTTGGTTTTCTGAGCGAGGCACTGCTGCTGGGCTCTTGTTCACTCCCTTCAGTTCACATGGAATATTCTGCCACTGGAGACCTGGGGCCCAGCCAAGTACCAGGGATTCACCAAGATAAACTGGAAATTCCAAGGGGTTGGCATGCCTGGTAAGGAGTTGGTAAGTCTCTCTGTGCAGAGCCAGGTGAGTGAAGTGGACCTTGCTTGTGCAGGCTCAGATGAAGGACTTCCAAAGAGAGCTGGATGATGCCCGTGCCTCCAGGGATGAGATCTTCGCCACCTCAAAAGAGAATGAGAAGAAAGCCAAGAGTCTGGAGGCAGACCTCATGCAGCTCCAGGAGGTATAGGCTTGCCCTGCTGGCGACAGCCACTCACAGTGCTATGGTGGGACCCTCAGGCCCAGGCACCCAGATTTCCTTCCTTCCTGTCGGCTTCTTTCTGAATGAGTGGACCTCCCTCACACAAAGGGCACAGGGGGAGCCTCCCTGAGCTCAGAAGGGGGACTGCACTTCAGCTGTGCAGCCGCAGGATCTCTAGAGCCTCTCTCTCTCCTGCTTCAGGACCTGGCAGCAGCTGAGAGAGCTCGCAAGCAAGCTGACCTGGAAAAGGAGGAGCTGGCTGAGGAGCTGGCTAGCAGCTTGTCAGGAAGGTAAGGATATAGAAGAGGCAACTGGATTTGGGGTGCGAGAACAACCAGACTGAGTGCGGCCCCAGAACCCCCCACTTCAATGATAGCAAACCCAATGCTTACTGAGTCCTGGCAGGAGAGACCCAGGCTGGGAAAAGAATTGACCTCAGGGTCTTTCCACCTACTGATCTGGAAATGTGGCACTTCATTCTGAGTGAGTAGTGGCAGGGGCAAAGAGAGCCAGAGCTGATTGTTCCCACCCCATTCTGGCTTTGCCTATGCTGGTCTGTGTGAGTGCCAGCTCACCTCTTCCTGGCAGGATGCTGTGTCATGGCTCAAATACTCAACAGATGTTTAAAGGAGAAACCTTATTTTTAACTCACGGTTTCAGAGGATTCAGCCCAAGGCTTCCGCTGATCCTTAGGCTAGTGCAGAGCATCATAGCAATGGGTGCACACTGAAGAGGCTGTTCACTTCAAGGTAGACAGAAAACAGTGTGAATTGAGAAGGGAGTGGAGGGGGGAGCTGGAGAGATGGCTCAGTGGTTAAGAGCACTGACTGCTCTTCCAGAGGTCCTGAGTTCAATTCCCAGCAACCACATGGTGGCTCACAACCATCTGTAATGGAATCTGAAACCCTCTTCTGGTGTGTCTGAAGACAGCTACTGTGTACTCATATACATAAAATAAATGAATCTTTTAAAAAAAAATCACATTAGAAGAAGAGGAGGAGGAAGTGGTGGTGGAGACCCCAAGGATACAAGTCCCTGTCCCTCCTGTGACCAACTTCTTCCAACAAGCCTTCATTTACTGCTTTTCACCATCCAGAAGTACTATCATGTTCTGAAGCCACCAAAGAATTGATCCACTTATTAAGCCAGAGCCTCAGAACCTAGTCATTTACCAGAGCTGATAACTGAGCCCCCAGCGCATGAGCTTGTGAGGGACATTTCCCATTCAAACCATGATACAGGTGACCTTGGGTGACTCTAGTCTCCCTTGAGCTTGTTTTCCCAGTTAGAGAATGAGGGCCACCTGAGACAACACCTTTCCAGGGAGAGAGGCCTAAGACTGGGGAAGGCCCATGGGTCCCCAAAGCAACTTCATTCCCTCTAGGAATACACTGCAGGATGAGAAGCGCCGCCTGGAGGCAAGGATTGCTCAACTAGAGGAGGAGCTGGAGGAAGAGCAGGGCAACATGGAGGCCATGAGTGACAGGGTGCGCAAGGCCACGCTGCAGGTAGGACATACTGAGGTTAGAGTGAGGGAGAGGGAGGGAACACCTACTCAAGCCATTTAAGTTAACTCAGAGGGCTCAGGAAGGAGCCTGACCCTACCTAACCTTTTAGCTCTGGGTAGTTGCTTCTGCCCTATGCAGGATGCCTGTGTTGGGCACTTAGCCACTGGACTCAAAATGAGCACCTGAGGGCTACGGTGAGGCAAGACCACTTGACCATATTCCCCCACACCGGAAGGGCAGAGTGCCTTGGGTTTCCTGAAACAGGATCTAGGTGTAGCCCAGCACTGGCTAAGTAGTATGCACCACAGGGATGCTTTGTGTTAGCTCCAGGAGACCTTTCTCTTGAGGAGAAAGAGAGGAGACCCAAAAATAAGGCACCGGGTCCTTCTTCCTCCTTGTCTGTGTGTGTCATGCTTGTTTCTAACTGTGGTCATCAAAAAACTCTAAATGGACCCCCGCAGGGTCTTCTGTTAGCCAGCATCATCTTGCTTACTCCGCCACATGGCCATGGTGAACGGCACTGTTCCTTGCTGCTCTTTGCCCAGTCCCAAGAGTCCTTGGTGCCACTATGGAGTGGAAGCTTCCTGAGCATCTCGGTGATGGGTACCAGGGACCATCCTGTAGCCCCTCAGGGTCTGGGCTAGGGAGCATGGGCAGAACAGAACAGATTTCTGGCCCAGTCTAGGTGACACAGGAGGCTTCTGAGCCTAGTCTGGAGATGACACCGAATGGGTAGAAAACAAGAGAGGAAGCAGGTGCTCTGGCCTTAGGGAACAATGGTGGTAGATTTGTTCTGAGCTCCACCTTGTGGTATGCCTTCTGCCTCGTGGCCATTTCTCTTCCCCAGGCTGAGCAACTGAGCAATGAGCTGGCCACAGAACGCAGCACGGCTCAGAAGAATGAGAGCGCACGGCAACAGCTGGAGCGCCAGAACAAGGAACTGCGAAGCAAGTTGCAGGAGGTAGAAGGTGCTGTCAAAGCCAAGCTCAAGTCCACTGTTGCAGCGCTGGAGGCCAAGATTGCACAGCTGGAGGAGCAGGTCGAACAGGAGGCCAGGTATGGAGGCTCCAGAGTTCCAGCTTTCTGGAGTCCAGGAAGGAACACTTGGGGAATCACCCTAAGAGCCTCATGGTCTAGAGCATGACAGTGGAGTGTGTGACTATGGCCACAGGGCAAGGATGTACTGAGCCTGCCTCTGGCTAAGAGCAACCCCTCAAAATGTTAGTTGTTGTTAGAATGGTGGTGGTCCTCTAGACATGAGCCAGTCTTTGTGGGATCTCCCAGGCTTTTCTTAGCCCCCCCTGCCACTAGGGACATGAAAGGCCCACCACTAGGCCACAGACACAGGAAGGCTCCCCTGCCTGGTCATGGTTACTGCATCTTTGCAACCTAATGTTTTAAAGACTCTGTGCTACTTACACCCCCTTTCCAGATGAGATAGATATATATATATATGATCATTTGTATTACTTCAAAAAAACAAAAACAAGAACAATAAAAACCCACGACTCTCTGTCCTTCCTTCCTTGTCATCCCCAACTTCAACCATCTCGTTTGTCACCATGGAGTGGCTTATGCTGAATGTATCAGTTACTTTTCTCATTGTTGTAACCAACCACTCGACAGAAGTAACTTAAGATAGGAAGGGTTTGTTTTGCCTCACAGTTTCTAGTCCATCATGTGGGAAAGGCACAGTGGAGCAGCTTGGTTTGGGGTCAGCACCTATAGCTGCTGCGTCTCCCATCTTGATGAATCAGGCGTCAGAGAGTTTGGGCTGAATCAGAGGCAAATATCACCTTTAAGTCCCTCCTCCGTTGACCCATCCTGCTAGCTAGGCCACATCACAAAGGTTCTACAATTGTGCCAACTTTCTTTATTCTACATCTGGCTGATTCTTGGGATGGCTCTTGAATCTGGGGCACAAGGAACCTGGGATGCCATGTCTTGGTGAACATGCCAATTACAAGAATGCCATCTCAATTGGAAACCACCTCTCTTTCCTCCCCATGACAGAGAAAAACAGGCAGCCACCAAGTCACTGAAGCAAAAGGACAAGAAGCTAAAGGAGGTCCTGCTGCAGGTGGAGGATGAACGCAAGATGGCAGAGCAGTACAAGGAGCAGGTAGCCACAGTCGGTGCCTCTTCCTGGCTGTCCTGGTCTCACCTGGTGCTTCACGACCCCTTACGCTGCTGACCTTTGCTGACACGCTGTCCTGTCCTTGGCAGGCAGAGAAAGGAAACACCAAGGTCAAGCAGCTCAAGAGGCAGCTGGAAGAAGCGGAGGAGGAGTCCCAGCGCATCAACGCCAACCGCAGGAAGCTGCAGCGGGAACTAGATGAGGCCACCGAGAGCAATGAGGCCATGGGCCGTGAGGTGAACGCCCTCAAGAGCAAACTCAGGTGAGGAGCCAAGGTAGCTGGAAGGGCCTCAGCAGCATAGGGTGCCTGTCCTGAACCTATGCATCAGTCCCCCTGCATCCTTGTACTCAACAACGCCTTTAACATCCTCCCACCTTTGTGATTCACTGAACATTTTCATTAGTCCAGCATTGGAGCAGGCATAGAGCTGAGCAGGGCACAACCTCTGAGAAACTCATGTCGTATCCTTTAACCCATATGTCCCACTCTCTCCTGTGTGGAGGAGGTGGAGGAAGATGCCATCTCTTGAAGTCTGTTGTCCATTGCAGGATGGACGACTACCAACCCTTTCTTCTTATCCTTCTCTGAACCTTCCCTTTCAGGTTTGCACACTGCTGTGTGTCAGGTAGGGCTGGGCTGGGCTGTGCATGGCAGGTGTTTAGCAGGCCCATCTACCCAGCATTGTGACAACTACAAATGTCTCTAGAAGTTGCCAGGTGGCCCCTCCTGAAGATGCTCTGCCCACACTATTGTGGGGACTAGGTTTGGTCCTCTTGCTCAGGGCTGCCTCCCTCTCTGTACCCTGTCATTCTGGACATTCTGGTCTTCCAGCCTCTCTTCACTCTACTGTTTTCTGTGAGATTCATATCCCATGAGACTCGCTTTCTGTCCCTTGATCTTGCGATACTCTGGGATGTGACGAGAAACTCTAGACTCCAACTGTACTGTGGGCATCCTCACATTGGAGCTACCTGTCTAGCTCTGTGCTGTTTGCTCCCTTCCCATTTCCTTCCCCAGCGGCCCCAAGTTCCTCATGGTCAACCTTCACCTGCCCCTGTACATCTCCTCAGCAACCCAAAGCCCTCTCTCCTCTTGTTTTGCTGCCTTCATTTGGCTGGTACCCAGTCCGGCCTTAACTTAATACCTTCTGCACAGCCGAGACACAAATAAGCCAGATAATATTCCCCAACTGCTGCTTCCATTCTGAGTGTTCTGATAACCACTGAAATCACCCCAATAAGTGATCTCTCATCTCCATCTCACTCCCCACTGATGTCCTCACTTCTGTTTTAACTGGAAAGCAGGAATGACCATGAAATGCACACCAGCTTTCCCCTACACCTACCCTGACATCTGTGCTGAGCTACGGGGAAGAGTCAAGACCTTGTTAAACCTGGTCTACATCTACTTCACATGCCCAGCATGTGCCTGGGCACTGTCTCACTCTTCTTCAGTTATTCCATTGAGTGAGAAACTCTAGCCCTGCTCCTCTGCCACCCCTGTCCACACACAATGTTTGGGTAGCATCAATCACCCTTCTTTAGGTCATACCATGGTCTACAATAGCCTTCGGTAGAGTGACCATCACAGGACCTCTTGTTGGATACACACTTTTTCTGGGCTTTACAGGGCCCACTCATCTGACTGCCCATCATTCTCTATCAAAAACCCACCATACACTGGACTGCCCGGGCAAACCCACCATGCACTGGACTGCCCAGGCTCCATCTTGGTCCCTTTTTCATCTTTCTACTTCTAACGTGATCCATCTTGAAGGGAGCCTCCTATCCCTCAAGACGACAATGTGTGGTTGGGTCCTACTCAACAGGCTAGAAACCATCCTTTTCAATTTCTCCAGACTAGTAGGAATATAAGAGCTGTTCCAGCACTGAGAGCTCAGTGCGCAGGACCCATTTCCACAATGGCCTGAAGAAAGTGGGGCTTGTGCCCTCTGTTGGAGGGTAGTCACCTCAGCTATCTGAGGTCTCTCTTATGCTTAATGCCTTTTTGAGATTGTATCGATCATCTCTGTGGGTTCTACCCCACATACGCGACTTAAGGTGGTACAGGCCAAGATAGAACCAAATCCTTTTGAGGGGCCAGTATGTACTATATTCTCTAAGTCTAGGGCCACAGAAACATGAACTCATACACTAGAGCTGTGTGAGGTTGGCAAACCCTGACAAAAGACGAGAAATCAATGAGCAAGTTTTAGTGCTGCTGGCCAGGTAAATGCCACAAGCATTTCCCATGTTGCCCATCACCTCTCACTTAGCTGCCACCAAAGGTCACAGAGACCAAGCTAGGACAGTGGCTCACTTGGTTAAAGGGCTTGTTTTTGAGCACAAGGACCCAAATTTAATCCAGTAAGCAAGCTGGGCATGGTGGCACATTTTTGTACCCCCAATTCTGGGGTGGCAGAAACAGGAGAATTCCTGGGACTTCTGACCAGCTAGCATAGTCCTATTAGTGAACTCTAGGCCAGTGAGACCCTGTCTGAAAAATACACGGTAGGCAATGTTCATGAAGACGACACCCACACACATGCATTCTGGTCTAACACAGATCTTTCAGACTGGTTTTATCTTTTAGATGTCTCTTTACCTTTATGCAATGGAACTTCTAAGTGTTTCTCAAGTGACTCAGGAGGACGTTTAAATGGTGCCTGTCCTTATTTAAAGTGTCAACTTCTCCAGGCTGGCTCTCTGGTTCATGTTGACTGAGAAGTACCTTTCATTACTCGATTGAAGCTAGTGCTCTTAACATAGTTAACTGGCTCCTTCCCAAGTGTGGATGGTAACCTCTGGGGACTCTCTCTGTTTCAGAGGGCCCCCCCCACAGGAAACTTCGCAGTGAGCCACCAGGTACCTTGTGCCTCCAGCTTTACAGCTCGTGTGTCACACTGTCCTTATATCTCTGTACCCAGCACCTCTTCATTTGTCCCCATCCCTCTGTATCTAGCACCCCTTCCTTTGTCCCCATCCCTCTGTGCCCTGCACCTCTTCCTTCGTGTCCCCATCCCTCTGTGCCCTGCACCCATTCCTTGCCTCCATTCCTGTGCCCAGCACCCCTTCCTTGTCCCCATCCCTCTGTGCCCTGCACCCCTTTCCTGTGTCTTCCCCTTTCCAAGTCCTTGCAAGACACTCGCCCCACCCCCCCAGATCTAAAGGCTTGGCTTAGTTCAGAGCTGGGAATGTAAGCAGACCTAATCCCTTAAGTCATTGTCCCTCCCTCTGGCATTCTGTCAAACATGGCTTCTAGCAAAACACTCTGATCACATCTCCATGAAATTTAAAAATACTGCATGTTGGAGTTTTGTTATTTTGGTTTGGTTTGTTGTTGAGACAGCGTCTCATGTAGCTCAGTTTGGCCTTGAGCTACAAATCTTCCTGTTTCTGCCTCCCAAGTGCTACAATAACAGGTGTGTACTGCTATACTCTTTTAAGTGATTCTGAGGACGGAACCCAGGGCTTCGTGCATGGTAAACAAGCACATTACCAACTGTGCTTTGGCTGGGAATATTCTTACCTGCATGTGGAGCCATTCTTACACTGTCAAGACTCTCATCGGTGTCGTGAGGTTGATACCTCACGGAGTACATATGGCATCTTACTCTTTGTACACGCCCCTAAAGAATGAACATGGTTTCTAACTGACTGGGTCACGAATCCAGAATAAAATAACCCAGGACCACAGTGACCACAGCCCAGAAACTCATCTACTCATGGTTAAGCCTGTCCTGTCAAAGGACTTGAGCACTCCCTGCCCCAGCACAGATGCCAGGGCTTCACACAGCTTGAACTGGGGCTCACTGCTTACTGTATCTTCAGTGCATGAGGGTGGGAATTGGACACTACCTGTAGGAACTTTTTCTGGAGGCCTCATGGGCTTGCACATGTCCGAAAACAGGAGAATGAACTCAAAGCACACGGGGCCCTTGTCAAAAGGGGGCTTCTGCTTCTCTGGGATTTTAAGCACTTTTATTCCCCCATACTGTATCCAGGTAACGATGGCTCGGTGGAGTTCCCAGTACCTCACGCTGAGCTCAAGGACATCCTTGCTTGTAGCTATTCTTTGTAGAATTTCAACTTCGCTCTTGCTGTCAAGTACTTTAAACTAACTGAGGTCTTGCAGAGAGCATCCCCAAGGATGCAAGGGGGATCGGAGGAGCCCCCAGTCAGCAGGAAACAAAGTCTGATCCCCTGGGGAGACTTCTCACAGCACTTAGAATAAACTAGGTTATTAGTGTTTGGAAAGATCCACACTTTTCCAGAATGAGACCCTGGAGGTTTTTAACACAAACCTTTGTTAGGAGCCCTGTAACTGAGAGTTGGTATCAGCCTTTTGGCTTGGAGTTAGAGCTACTTCCTCCAACAGTGATCCCTGAGCTGGAACAACGCCCCTGTGGTCTCTTGACGAATAGGGTTATGATTTGTTTCTGAAATCTAGGGACAAACCCTTTGAATCAACAAATATAAACTGTTCCAAAAGGCAAAAAGTATCTAGAGCCTCGATGTAGACTTAGACACCCTTTCTAGCCCCCAGGACACCACCCACTGGGTGCAGAAGCCAAAGTGTAGCCATGAGGAGAGGGGCACTGACTGTTATCCCTCTATACCACAGCCCAGGCCCTTCACCCTCTCAAGAGAAGAAGCCCTTCTGAAATGGCCCTCTGAAGCTGCCCCCAGTGTCTTATTCTGGGAGTGGCTACAAGTTTAAGTATTTATTCTTGATGGCTATATCTTGAGAAAACCCCAAAATGTTTACAGAGGGAGTTCCCCTACCTGCTCTGTATTACCTGTGTTCCTTTGGGGAAAAGAATGGGTCAGTGGGTGGGCACACCATCATGGCTTCTCCCTCCGGCCTCTGTATGGCTAGCAAGTTGCTTTTGTTACCCAATGTTGGTTTTCTTAACTGTACTAAAATATGTTACCACCTGTATTCACATTCAGGTCAAATAGGGCTGTGCCGACCCAACAAGATCATGTGTTAGGTCACTGAAAATCCACATAACCTTTCGTGATAGCAAATGCTAGCTACAAGTAAACTGACCTGTCCCCCCTTCTGTCTACTTTCCTCTCTTGCCCAAGGCTGCATGCTACATATCTAGCACTTCCAGTAAAATCAACCACTTGGATAGCCAGGATGGGACATGCAGAGGCTGATGGCTGGAGTAGTGAAGATTCAGGGCTTTCCTGCCCACTAGAACAAAAATGTACCTCAGATTAACAATTTTCCAACTATTCATTTGAGCATCTACTTTGTGTTCTGCCTTATGTGACCATGTTGAAGAAAATACACTCAAGTTAGATACCATCTCTCTACCATGGGGGAAATCTCAGAGCAGGGAGCTCCAAACCAGCAGATGGCGCTGTGTCACCCTTCAACTAAGGCTTGTCCTCTGAGAAACTCTCCCTCTCCGCTTTGAAAACATAAAATCATGCCTTTTTTATTCCCGGGAAAGAAATTATAGATAAAATAGCACTAGGCCTGCTGTTTTATCTATAATTTTACAAACTTCTACCTGATTGACACCAGGCCTGTGCGCTACCCTACACCTGTATCGGCCTTTTTCTCTTCCCAACCCAACCCAAGGCAGACCAGAATCCTATTTTAATATTTTAAAACCAATAATCCCATGCCAAATGAATAGAACCACCCAGACTTTTAAGACTGGCTGGGACTCACCCTGAATTTGTTTGCGACTCATTCATGTTGCATGTTGTGTTTGATCTCGCTTCTTCCAATCACTGGGAGATTTTCTTACTAAAGACAAGTGTATTTTCTGTTTCAAACCCATAGGAGAGGAAACGAGGCTTCATTTGTTCCTTCCAGAAGGACTGGGGGCCGTAGAGTTATTGAAAACACAGATGGTTCTGAAGAAGAAATGGACGCTCGGGACTCAGACTTCAATGGAACCAAAGCCAGTGAATAAATCCAGGATTGGACACCATGTCAGGGAAAACAGAACACGAAACGACAGCAGAGCCCAGCAGACTGCTTAGCACTTGTCTCCATTCGTTCTCAAGTCACAGACATCACTCCACCCCTCACCCGGAGTCAACCACAGCCCTGCACAAAGGGTGTAAATTCAAGTTCTCAGATGGGCTATCAGAGAAAATCCAAATAAGCCGTGCAGGTCAGGAGCCAGTCACCAGCAACTTTGTTTACATGAAATGAGGAAGTTACATGAATGGGGGCCATAGCCCCCAACCCACTCCCAACCATTCCCTGCCCTGCCTGACCTTCCAGATTGGGAGGAAAGCCCGTTTGAAAATCCCCTTCCCTTTCCTGCCTGCCACACCTCAGACACAGTTCACTTTGCCCAAGTGACTTTTTTAGTCATCTGAATTAAAACACACTGCTCCCAGAGCCGAGCAGAGAGACCACACTCTGATTTGCACCCATGGACACTTTCACTAATAAAAGGTTGTAAGTCACGAGAATGGAGTTGGCTCTTCTGTCCAGCTGTTGTTGTCTTGGGCAATCTCATTTAATCCTCTCAGTGATCCCACTACAAGTAAGTGTACATGAAGCCCAAATGATTTCTGTATTTAGAACTGGGCCCTGTCTCCAAGCTGCACAAAGACCACCATATCCCCAAAACACATAGTCCTAGGTACTTCTGGACTCAAGCCTTTTGAGGACAGCACATTCAACCAATATTTTAAGTATGAAGTTTCTTTCATCTGTTTAAATTGCAATACAGTATTTTTGCCTAGCAGAGGGCTTCCAGCAGAACACCGCTATAAAAGCCAGACGTGCAGTCTTTAGGGCTGCTGCTCACTACCTACAGTAGTGAGTACTGTACCTCACTAAGTGCAGGCCTGATGACCCGAGTTTGATCCTTGGAATTCACATAAAGTTAGTTGTACTCTGACCACTACATGAGTGTTGTGGCATATACGCTCATGCACAAATAATGGACTTAAATATTTCAGATTTGTAGACCACATCTGCCTCTATAACACATTCATCTTCAAACAAAATGTGCAAAACCATTAAAAACAAGCAGAAACCACTTAGGACATGGTAGCCCATGTCTATAATCAGCTTGGAAGGCGGAGGCAGGGCTGGCCATAACTCCAAGGCTATCTCACCCTACCCCCAGCCACCATTTAAGAAAGTGTTCTTAGCATGAAGACCCTACAGAAGCAGGCCAGGGCCCTTTAATTCTCCAACTTTAGTGCTTAAGGGAGACAGGGAGACATGCTTGGCAAAAGTTCTAGCCACGCAAACTTTCCTAAAGCCTGACTCAACAGATTAAAAAAAGATAGGAAAAACTGAAAAGCCAATCCCCTGCCGAATGCTGCTATAGCTGGAATGACAAACATTTCCCCGACATCACTGCTGAAAAGCTGACTTCAATAGAGATTTTTAAAAATCAGATTCAGTGTGCAAGGTGCTTGCTTCAAGTATGAGGCCCTCAGTTCAGATCCACAGAACCCATATAAAAGCTGGGCATGGCGGCACACTTCTGTAACCCCACCCTGGAGGACAGCCTAACCTAATGGGTGGATACAGGCTTAAAACTGAGGTGGAAAGAAGACAGCACCCTCAAAAAGGCAGAGGGGAGGGAGGAGATGGAGGCTGTGAGACAGGGGTGGGGGTGGTTGTGGAGGGGTAACTGGGAAGTGGGGTATCATGAGATATAAACGAATGGAATAAAAAAGGGGGGGCAAGACACTAAACATCAATCTCTGTACATACATGTGCACACTTACTTACATACACCACACATACAACTGAGGGAAATACCAGATATTGATATGATTCCCATACATGTGTGCACCTGTTTCTCCAAATCCACACAAACTACTACATATACAATACACAAAACACTTTTTGGTTCTATTATTTTATTACTTGGTTAAAAACAAACTTTATGGCCTTGTGCACAGACATGGAAGGACACACATCTATTGAGCAGGCATTTCTTTTGATTTGATTTTATTTCTTATAAAAAATAAAGTCCATCTTTCCCCAGGTTATGATGTCTAAGGAGAACAGCCAGCAGCTTGAAGCCACCTTGTGAATGTCAGTAGCACACACAAAGTTCTAGGCCCAACTCTAGGCCAGTTTTACAAATCAACTAGAAAATAAGTTAGTAGCCAGTGAAGGGTGGCAAGCTCTGGTATTAGTGTGCTTTTCTCATTGTGGACTGACGTGTGAGGCAGCGCTACACCCCAGAGATGAGAGACAAGCTGGCATTGCAGAGCCTGTGCTGGTTTTTCCGCATCCCAAGGGCGCGTCTGGCGGCGAGCTCCATCTCTTGCTTTATCACTCTGGTTGCTCTATGGTATCTGGATGAAGCCCAGCTGGCTGGATGAAGTTCTGTTCTTAGGGATGGTGTAACAAAGGCCAGGGCAATGCACATGCCACCCCAACATCAGGGAAGGGGACTCAAGAAAGACATCAGTCAGGGTTTATCAATAGAGGATAGTCTCCTACTGACTTAGGAGGCAGACAGTGTTGAAATGTCAAAGGTGCATGACCATAGTTTAAAAGAGCCTTTTTTTTACCTCTGTAATCTCCCAGTCCTAGATACAATTTAATCATGCTGCAAAAGCACCAGGAGAATGTTCCAGAAGACAGCTTCAGCTGGAAGTAGGCTGCAGAGAGCTCCTCAGCTGGGCTTTAGTCCTTCTCTGAAGATTATACATATTCCAAACACCACTGGAGGCCATTAAAACTCTAGTTAGCCAATGGCATCATACTTTAGAGCTGCCTGGTCCGGAGTGGTGTGTGTGTGTGTGTGTGTGTGCGCGCGCGCGCTCATCTCGGTGACACACACTGCTAGGGACTGAGCCACATCATAGGAGTGAGGCCAAGTCCACCACCAACAGACTTAGTCAGCTTAGGCTGCACAGCACAAAGTGAATGCTGGTGGTGCTGGCTCTTATTTCTCAAACTACCTGGAAAATAAAGCGACTAAAAGCCGACTATAAAGTAGGGAAGACAGGGAAGGGCGCAGTTCTCTCTGGTCCTAAAGCAAAAGCTTGACCACACCCTGGGCGGATGGTAGCGCTGGTGATGCTGGCTCTGAGGCTGGCTTCCCAAACTCCAAGCGTTTTCCTGACCTTCAGACAGAGCAAATCACATTTAACGGATGAGACAGCACGGGCCCCCAAGGTTCTAAGAGTGAAAGTCAAGAGCGGAACAAGTCTCACAGGGTCTCAATTTTCTCTCCTGTGAAACGAAGAAAACAACACTGGCCATCTGGCTTCCTGATTCCCAAGGCTACCGCACAAGTTCCCAATCTCAGAAGACCCCACGAAAGCATCTACTTCTTGGGGAGTACTGAGAGTTGAATGCAGGGACTTGCTACTAGGCGACATTCCCAGCTCCTTGAATTAAAACAAAACAAAACAAAAAAACAAAAAAATCTTTTTTTTTTTAGGCTGAAGAGATGGCTCGACAGGTAAAGACGCTTGTTGCTTAGCCTAACAATCCCAGAATCCACACAGTAGAAGGAAAGAACTGACTTTTGCAAGTTGTCCTCTGACCTTCATGTGTGCACTATGGGAAACACACTTGTGTATCTGTGCACACACACCCAATAAATATAATTGAAAAAAATTATTTTAAATAAAAATTTTGCCTGGGCATGGTGGTATGTATGCCTTTAATCCCAGCATACAAGGAGCGAAGACAGGCAGTATACCCCAGGTTCTTCAAGTCCCCCTACCTGCCAGGTAGACACAGTGAGGCCTGGTCTCAAAAATAGATACATCTAAAGATCTGTGTTTAAAGGTCCAGAAGCTAAGTGTGTACCTTGGATCAATCCATTTCCCTCCTGCATTTGCCTCATGACTATCACACTGACATGGCCTGGGGCCCAGGGCAATGCAGACTCCTTTCAGTGAACTCTTAGATCCAGAGGCAGCTGCAAGCCTCTGGTTTTGAGAATCTGGTCTGGCTGGACTGATTCTTGAAGGATGCACAGATTTAAGGGCTTGGAGATGGCTCAGGTGGCAAAAGTACTTGCCTCACAGCATCAGGACCCGAGTTTGATCCCCAATACCCAAGTAAAAAGCCAGGCATGATGGCTCATGCTTTTGATCTCAGCACTGAAGAGAGCAGAGGCAAGTGGGTCCCTGGGACTTAGTAGCATACTTGGTGAGTTCCATGCCATCAAGACTCTGTTGACCCCTGGGGAGCACCACTTAAAGTTGACCTTGGGCCTCCACATATACAAGTACCTAGTGTATCCCAACTCACAAAATGTTCTTGGGGAAGTGCAACTCCCAAACAAGGGATTTGGACAGGGCCTCCTCACAGCCCAAATCACATCACATACACAACCCTCGACTTGTCTTCCTGCCCAAATTCAGATATCGTCTTATTTGCCCTCAGGAGAGAGGCTTATTCAAGGTCAGCCTGGGCTACCGAGGGAGTCTCTGTCTCATGAAAAGGAAGGCTAAGGTTTGCTGAAATAATCCTCCAGCCTTAAAACCAGAGACTGGGTCAGGCTGGGGCTACTGTCTGATCTAGAGCAGCCTGGTATGTCCTGACAGACAGTATCAAAGGTACTGACCCTTTGTCGCCCACACTGGTGCCGCCTGGCCTTCTGTCAACACCATCTCTGTTTTTGGTTCCTCGTCCTGAGGTTGGCCCACTTGTCCGGCTTGGGGACTGATCATATATGAAGTTCCTGCATGATGCTAGTTTGGACTCCAGGGCCTGAAAAGAAATTGACGTTCGTCAGTCAAGTTACAGACAAAAGGCTGGAGAAGTAGCCAGCTTGGAGGGCATTTGCCAACTGTGCAGGAAGTCCAGGGTTTGATCCCCAGTGGCACATAAACTAGGTCTAGCATACCTGCAACCCCAATACTTGGGAGGTAGAGACGGGAGGGTCAGAAGTTAAAAGTTCTCTTCAGCTACATAGCAAATTTGAGAGCAGCTGGGCTATGTGACCCTGTTCCTATCATACCCTTCCCCACCCCTCAAAGAGGGGAAAAAAATCCAGGAACACAAAAGTATGAGAGCCACTGTGTATGGTGGCATACACCTTTGATCTCAGCATTCAGGAGGGCAAGAAGAGCTTTGAGAGTCCGAGGCCAGCCTGGACAACATAGTGAGCTCTGTGAGCTCCAGGGAAGCCAGGGTTACACAAAGAGAAACCACCTTAAACAACAACAACAAACAAAACACCACCACTACCACCAAACAACAAAACAAACAACAAACCCAACAGAGCATGGGGGCCACAACAGTGAAAACAATCTAACTGTGGCTCCAATGGAACTCAGTGCATCTACAAGTACTGAAAGCTACCCATCTAAAATATCCAGAAGAGTTCCAGAAAATTAACTCCACCTAGTGAACTATGAGCTAGGCAAGGTGGTACAAACCTATAATCCCAGCACTCAAAGGGCCGAGGAAGGAGAATTACTGTACATTCCAGCCCAGCCTAGGCTACATAGAAGGACCCTGTATCAAACAGAAAACAACAAAAACACAACAAGAACTACCCTCAGCAAATACTAACGAGAATAACAACTTTTGGAATTGTTCACCTCATTAAACTTGAAGAGAGGTTCAAACAAGGCCTTGAACTTGGAGTAAATAAACCTAAATATCCACAGACCTACAGACCTGTGCATGCAAGCAGACCCTGTGTGTGTGTGTGTGTGTGTGTGTGTGCGCGCGCACGTGTGCGTGTGTGTGCGCGTGTGCGTGTGTGTATGAGTGTGTGTTCTCTTTCTGCCTCTGGACATGGTAAATGGCCCTTTATTTCTAAAAATGAAAGTGCAAATACAAAGAATTCTGTTGCTTCATTGAATCCTGTGGACCCTTCTGGTAATTAACATAAAGCAGAAAGGTCAAGGCCTTTGCTCTCCATTCTTAAGATGTTCTACGAGAGAGGGAGAGGGAGGGAGAGAGGGGGGGAGGAAGGAGGAAGAGGAGGAGGAGGGGGAAGAAGAAGAGGAGGAGGAGGAGGAGGAGGAGGAGGAGGAGGAGGAGGAGGATGCGGATGAGGGGGAGGAGGAGGAGGAAGAGGAAGAGGAGGAGGAGGAGGAGGAGGAGGAGGAGGAGGAGAAGAAGGACTAACTCACTTTTAAATGGCCCTGGGATTTTTTCAATTAAGAAGTAACAGCTAGGGCATGGTAGTCGATAACTATCATCTCAGAATCTGGGAGACTGTGAGGCAGGAGGCTGCTGTCTGAGTAAGGAAGGCCTGGGCTACAGGACGAGGCCCAATCATGAAAGACAGACAGCGATACAGACACTGACACCACCCTACTATCCAAAATTACTTGGAGGAAAAATGAAAGATGCCTGAAAGGGAAAAGGAGACTTGGATTCTGAACACAGGGCCTCTCCACAATGAAACTCCTACGGAATGAGCTGGAGATGCTCCGAGGCATAGATGAACTAGCCGCATTTACCATTTAGGAGGTCTCTGTGAAGTGAAGAGAGGGCCCATGTCTAGACAAACCTTCAGACAAAAGACGCTACAAAGGCCCAGACTTACCCCAACTTTCCGAAGCAGGTCCCCAACGATGTTTAGGGCTGATATCCGGGCTGCAGGTGTGAGTGGGGTCCCACTGGTGGAGCTGTCCAGACCTGAATGTGCAAGAAGCAGGAATGGGTCACAGGATTCTCAGGTCTGTGTCCTAATGTCACTACACTCAAACTGTGGCTGTGGGGATGACACCTTCCCTTTGATTCTGATTACCATCTTATTTCAGTAAGGAATTAATTGGACAACACACCAAGAAACTACCAGTTTATGTTTTGAGTCCTTGATAAGATTATCTTAAACATCTAATTTTTAAAAAACAGGTTAATCTTTTTAAACCAAACAAAGTTATATCTAAGAGTTCCATATACCTTGTTAATATAGTGATCAGGATAAATACATACACAGTGATAAAAAAGCAACATTTTGGGGAGGGAGAGCCAGGGTCCCTCTATGTCTGCTGGGCTTACACTGGCAGTCTTTTTGCTGGGTGTTAGGATTATATTCTTTCATCACCACAGCCAGCTAAGCAATCCACACGAAAAGCAGCATTTCTCACAGCCAGTGATGACTCAGTGGGTAAAAGGTACTCACTACCAAACCTAACTTGCACACATAAACCATGACAACTACCCCACAACACAGCTGGTACAACTCACTAAGATGAGCTAAGACTGAGCGACTAACTCATCTAAGCCTAAAATGTGGTGGCTTGAATATGAACTGCCCCAACAGGCTCATATATTTGAATGTTTGCCACCAAAGAGTGAACTGTTTGAAAGGATTATAAGGATTGGGAGGTTTATTGGAGTAAGGGTGGCCTTGATGGAGGAAGTGTGTCACTGGGGGTGGGCTTTGAGGTTTCAAAAGCCCATGCCAGGCCCAGTGTCTGTCTGGACTTGTGGATCAGGATGTAGCTCAGCTACTTCTTGAGCACCATGCCTGCCATTCCAGGTTCTTTGTCATGATGATAATGGACTCTAAGTCTCCAGGCAAGTGCTTTCTTTTCTAAGAGTTGCTTGGTCATAGTATCTTTTCACAGCACTAGTAAACTACGTAACTAAGTAATTAATAGTAAACAATAACAGACACACCAGGTGAGTCCCAAAACACAGGGAACTGCTCTGGACTGGAACCAGAAGCCACAACAGTCTTAATCACCAAGGTTCACAGTGTGAGCTGAGGCTTATGCCCGGGGACCAGCCTGTCTGGCTGAGAACCTCAACTCTGCCACTTCTCTGCGAGGTGACTTCGGGGACATTGGTGAACACACCTGAAAGATTTGTAGGGTAGGCTTGTGAAGATAGCTCTGTGAGGTCCTAATATGAAGTGTTGCAAAGACTATCTAGCATACAATGAACATTCAATAATTGTCTATTTGCCTTTGGTGGCCTAAATCAGTCAAGAGGCTGGGGGCAGAACTATAACAATTACACTGGGCACATTTCCAGATAGACCTACTGTTGGACAGTCCCTCCCCCTCATAAATATTTACTGATTTGTAAGACAGGCTCTCACTAAGTAGACCAGTTTGTGATGGTTTTAAATGCTTGGCCCAGGGAGTGGCACTATTAGGAGGTGTGGCCTTGTTGGAGTAGGCGTGTCACTGTGGGTGTGGGCTTTAAGACCCTCACCCTAACCACCTGGAAGTCAGTATTCTGCTAGCAGCCTCCAGATGAAAATGCAGACTTCTCAGCTCCTCCTGCACCATGCCTGCCTGGATGCTGCCATGCTCCCACCTTGATGATAATGGACTGAACCTCTGAACCTGTAAGCCAGGCCAAATTAAATGTTGTCCTTTATAAGACTTGCCTTGGTCATGGTGTCTGTTCACAGCAGTAAAATCCTAACTAACACACAGTTCAAGAGACTAGCCTTGAATTTTTAATTACAACCCCAGCCTCCAGAACACTGGGATTACAACTATGTACCACCATGCTCAATCCATGATGATTTTGACTTTTGCATGTAACATTTAGACCTTCAGATTTCTGCCCTCTGTGGCAGAGGTTGCTGCCCTTCTAGACAGTTTCTATTCTTTTTCACAGGATCTGCTATGTCCTCCTATTATAAATCTCAACAGCCTGCCCTACTGAGCGTTCCCACAATACTCCCTAACTAAGCCAGACCCAAGCCACCTCCCCGAGGACCCACATTAGGTTCTTATCAGGGCAAACTGTTTATTTCTTTCTCTTTTTAACTTTCTTCCTTCCTTCTTTCTTTCCTTCTCTCCCTCCCTCCCTAGGCATGGTCTTTCTACATAGTACTGGAAGCCCTGGAACTCACTCTGTAGACCAGGCTGGCCTTGAATTCACAGGCTCCACCTGCCTCTGCCTCTTGAGTACTAGGGTCAATTGTACCACCACAGTGGCATAAGGGCAAACTCTTTAAATCAAAGAAAAGCTTCCCTCTGCCCCACCTCCTTACCACGCCTGAACATTCCTGGTGTGTTCAAACCAGAGCTAGGTCCTCGGTGAGCTACTGGAGTAGATGGTACAGAGCCTGTAGCCTGCACGGCCATGTCTGTCCTTTTGGCTTGCCCTGAGCCTGGCATGGGTGTCCGGGGCTTGTCTTGCTTCTGCTGCACAGCCAATTCCTGCCGCAGATCTGTACAGGGAAAGGGTCCAGAATGGGAGTCCTTGCTTTTGGATGAGGATGCAGCCAAAATAGGAGTGTACAACCAAGAAATCACTCTGGAAACCCTCAATGGAAGGACACCACGTTCTCTCCTTAATAGTTATGCAAACTACACACTCTTCTGCATAAAATACAAAGGAACCTAAGAACTATAGCTTGAACATATTTGTTAACATAACTGTTAAAAAAGATCGCAACACTGTGGTATGGACAGAACCCTAAGTGAAAACTTGCTTCCCCCCGGTTCTCTTCTGTTTGGAACACATAACCAAGTTTTGGTTTTTGTTTTTGTGTGTGTGCATGCATGTGTGTGTGTGTGTGTGTGTGTGTGTATGTGTGTGTGCATGTGCACATGCGCATGTGTGTATGTGTGTGTATATGTGTGTTTGTGTGTGTGTGTGTGTGTGTGTACGTATGTGTGTGTGTGCGCGCGCGTGTGCACGCGCACGTGTGCGTTTCTGTGTTTGCTGTTTGGTGAAGCTCAAAGACAATTTTATTAAAGTTTAAAGGGAACACCCTAAGCAGGCAGGCTTGAAATCTCAGCAGCTACCAGACGGAGTTAAAAGGAAAGGAAGAGAGAAAGCCACAGCTTTTGAGTCAGGGCAGTGCAAGGGAATGGTGGAGAGCTTCAGAGAAAGAGTAAGGAGCCCAGCATGCCCGGGCCTTGGCCAGGATGACAGGAGATGGAAGGGACAAGGACGAGCAAGTCAGAAAACGGGGCAGACCTCTGCAGAGCTGCAAGCGGGCCTCAGCAACTGACTGCCTTTTTGCTATGCATCCAGGCTGAAGTCAAACACTAGATCATCTCAGAGCCTCCTGAGCGCTGGGATCCCAAGTGTCCACAGTCACCTAACCTTCCAGATCTCCTCCTCACAGCTCACCTCTGTTGGAAACTCTTACTCAGTACTGTACAAATCACTTTAGGAATCATTAGCAGGTGGACTGGCCTGTCAGCAACTAATCCCCTCCCCTCCCATGAAGGGTCTGCCATCTTTCCCATGACAACATATCTACCAATGCCCACTCATTTTAATAACTGTTTAACACTCCATAAAATAAATGCCTGTGGTTTGCTGGTATCTTCATTACTAATGGCACAGGTTGAAGAGGACAATAGTTCTTATCTGCAATGTTTTGGGCCGTATGTGCCGAGTTCTTTAAACTTTGTGATGCTTGCTTAGGCTTTATCAATCACCTGAGAATCTCTTCTAGCTAAGGCTTTGTTGTTATTTGTTGGTTTGTTTTAAGATGTGGTCTTTGTAGCCCAGCTGATCGTGAACTTGCTATACGGTCAAGGATGATATGTTGATCCTCCTTCAAAATGCAGGGCTTACAGGTGTGCCCCATGCCCAGGCCCACTGAGCACTTCTAATGGAATTCAACAGGCTCTGAAACCTAAAACTATTTAAACTTGACCACTGCTTTTTAAACCCTATCTACTGACTACACCGTTTGATATCAAATTTAACTTCTTATTTAAAAAGAATGAAGGGCTTGCACCTTTAATCCCAGCACTCAGGAGATAGAGGCAAGTGGACCTCTGTAAATTCAAGGTCAGCCTGGTCTACAGAGCAAGTTCCAGGACAGCCAGGACAGTTACACAAAGAAACCAACAAGAAACTAGGACTTGGAATAAACTCTCTTAAGAATGCAGCTAGGATGGCTTACCAATGAAGGCCCCATTGGTCTAAGAACCCCATGCCTGGCATAGCAGCCAAAAACTGGCCAACAATACAATGGCATTTTTCTCCCCAAGAAACTCCTGTGCTTCTGCCAGGACTCCAGCCTGTCTGGCACGTGTGGGAACGTTCTCTGAGGAAACAATTCTGAACTAAGGAGGCAAAGCCCATGAACAAAGACAGAATTTGTGAACCCCAAGACTTTTCCTGCAGACACACGTGAGGTGTCTGACAGCCATTCCAGTAGCCCCCGAGAACTGCTGACAATCCAGAACACCCACCCCGGCTATCGTTTACGCAGAGCTGCCCCTCAGCCTCTCCAAGACTGGCCTATGTACACAACAGCTCCAGACTCCCTGGAAAGGCAGTGCTTGGCAAGGCCAAGGGCAGATGTTGTCTTAGATGGAGAAGCACCATGCAGGGAGAAACAGGGAAAGCCTCTGACCTCGGGCTTCATCCTTCAGCCTCTGAACAGATTCTAGAAGATTCTCCTTCTCATCCAGCTCACTCTCTAGGAAGGCATTTCTTTCAATGGCTTGATTCAAACGCTGCTCAAAGTCTTCCAGGGACATGATTGTGGCTCTGGGTAGAAGAAGCACACAGTTACCCAAAATAGCAATGGCAGCATCTGTCAGTGCCTAAAGACCTGTATGATGTGACAGCAGAGGTACCTGAATGGTTCTAAGTATCACAGGGCCTCCTGGGCCTCAGGCTCCTTACCTACAAAATAGTCATCAGGGCTAAGATGATGCACCAGGGTCTTGAGGGTCAAGTCTGATAATTTCCACATCAGTGGAAACCTAAGATGACCAAAGCCTTGCCCATTGGGGCCACATGCTCCACCCAGTCATTGACAGCAACCAGCCCCAGCTTGTCTAGGAATGCTAACTAACATTCAGAACAGTCCAGCACAGACATGGACAAGGACGGATGGACACACGCACACAGAAAGAGAGACCGAGATCGAGGCAGAGATAGAGGAGAGACCAGCATTAATCTTAGTGACTTTAAAGTGATACTGCAGTCACTAAAGCGCTTGAGCATGACTTGAGGTCCCCAACACCCACATAAAAAGCTGGGTATACGGAATAAGCCTTTTATCCCAGCATTAGGTGGCCTTCTGGCCACCTATCTGGAACAAAAATATTGTGGGGGTGACTGAGGAAGACTCCTGATGCTGACCTCTGCCACCCTCTCTTCCACATGCACACAGATGTGATTATAAAAACTTTCAAAAGCTCTGGCACTCGGCCCCTAGCTGCTGCCCTCCAACAGCCACTTCTTTGTGAACATGGCAGGCATTTCACTAGAACACAGACTGGCTATAACTTAAAAATGGTAATAAAAAGAAATCTGTTAAGTGTCTAACACTGGCCAGCTACTTTCACTGGATGTTTTCTCATAAATAAGGCAGGGACAGTACGGGCACCTCTGTGATATGAGACAGGGAATAAAGTAGACTAAACAGCTGACACATTCTTTATATGGATATATGCGCAGGCAGTGCTGGCACTTTTAATTAATGGCCCTGCATTTGCCCCCAGAAGGCATCTGGCAGTGCAACTGCATTTTCTAAAGCAGAAGGAAGCAGGTTTGGAGAGGGGTCCAGAGCTAACCCTCTGTTCTTCCCTGTAAGACTCACTGGGGTTCTTGTTCCTACAGCTGCAGGGGAAGGCTGAATTTGCTAACTCACTCAACGGTTCCTCTTAACACCATGTTAGTTTCTGTTCTCAAAAGGGTCTTTAGAGAAGTGAATGGGACAGTTACCTAAAGTGCCTACCTAGTGACAACGAAAGAAAACATTCCCGAGTCTGACATTTGGGACCCAAGGTCTCCAACATAGTTCATTGTTGTCTGTCACAACAATGAGAAAGATCAAACATCTAGGTATTCCTAGATGGAAGGACGTGGATACTTCTGAAAAAGCAGATGAATGCTTTTCCCATGAGGGAAAGAAACTGGGATGGGGTGATGGAGAGATGGTTCAATGGTTAAAGCAATTGCTACAAAAACAAAGACCAGAGTTCAGATCCCGAGAACCCATGGAATGCCGGGTGGACATGGTAGTCTGCTTATAAATTCTGTCTGGGAAGGTGGAGACAAAGGATCTCTGAGCAAGATGACTAGCTAGACCAACCAACCAACCACTTCAGTGAGCGCAGGGTCTGACTGAGAGATCCTGCTTCAACAAATAAGGCATAAGAGCAAGGATTCTCAACATTAACCTCAGACCTCACATGCATGTGAACATAAATAAAACATACATATAAGCACACTGCACATATATGAAAATGGAAGAGAAAAAACTCTTTGTCATCTTATAAGAAAATACCAATTGGCGTTAGTGGCAGGGGTAGGGAGGTGGTGGTGGGGGCACATCAGACACAAGAGGAGGCAGGTTGGAAAGACCAGTTGTAAAAAAATCACTATAGGTATGATGCTCACACTACTCCAGGGTCTCAAAAATAGACAACAGGCCAGGTGTGATGATATATTCTTGCAATCCTAGCACTTGGGAGACTAATGGGAGACTAATACACGAGGATTGCAAGTTCAAGGCTAGCCTGGACTACATATAGAACCCTATCTCAATCCCCTGCCCTCTCCTGAACTAAAAAACAAAACAAAACAAAAAAACAACCAAACAAAACACAAGGAAGGTTTTTAGACAACTGGACAACAGACAGCTCTGTGACTGTCTTGAATACATAAAAGTCAAATAGCCCATGCCCAGCAAAGCATACACTAAACAAAGCCAGAAGAACTTCCAGACACTTAGAAACAATGAAAACCCACATAAATCCAGTGTCAAAATATGGTAGGAGACACATCTTTATTTCAAATACTTAGAAGGTAGATGTGGAAGACCCGAGTGAGCACAAGGCCATCTCAGCTATGTGAAACCCTGTCTAAATGTTTAGAAGACTGCTTTCACTCTCCCGAGAACTTCCCTTCAAAATGGACAAAACAGCGTGAGAGATACAGTTCAGTGGTAGAAAGCTTGTCCAGTATGTGAAAGCTCTGGACTTGATATCAAATACTGAAGTGGGAGGGAGGGAGGGAGGGAGGGAGGAAGGGAGGGAGAGAGGGAGGGAGGAGTATGTGGGAGAGAATGTAACTCATAGAAAATGGATTACCATAGCTCCAGGTCATTTAGAATTCAAAACTGAGGTGAACCCCTTTCTCCTCTATTTGATTGGCAGAAATCCTAAGTGTTCACTATGTAAGTCCACTGTGTTAAGGAAGCTATTTGGAAAATGAGGAACTGGTACTCTGGGAATTGGCCACTGGGAATATAAATTAGTAAAATATAAATAGATGGACAATACTTATCCAAGTCACACAGGCCTGTGTCCTCAGACAGGCCTCTCCACTTATGGAACCCCACAGCACAGGCACACACATCGTGGGAGGTTGCTCACGACAGACTCTGATCAGTAAAGGAACTAAGGATAGCAAGACACACCCCCGGAACCTGGATAAGCAAGTCACCATGGTATCAGCCAATGCTAATCATTCAGTAGACAATTATATATGTGTTTGGAAAAAAAAGATCAAGGGTGTTCTGAATCCTTCAACAGATAGAATCTCCAGCATTCATTGTTAAGTGGAAAAGCAAGATGTACAACTCTGAGTACAAAGTGTTCTATTATGGGGAACCAGAGGTGGAGGAATAACAATGCCTTTTATTTTATTCTATCAGCATTAATTATACATAAAGGGTTCTTTATGGCGTTTTCATACAAGAGCATCATTTTGATCATGTTTACCATAACCGCTCATTACCTTTTCTGTCCCCTACACTCTCCCACTATCCTCTTTTGTTTTCATGTCTTTAGTGTGTGTGCATGTGTGTATGTGGCCCAATGAGCTAGTGAGGGTGGCTCCCATGGGTATGGCCATCTTAGAGTGCTGCACCATTAAAGGAAAATCTCTGCTACTAGCTGCAACCATTAGCAACTACTCACAAATCCTAGGGGGGAAGTAGGGGGTCTCATGAGATGCTCCCACTTTCATGACAGAGTGCTATAAACAGTATCTCTTTTCTATTTGTTTGAATTTCCATTAAAAACAAACAAATAGGGCTGGAGAGAGCACTCAGTGGTTAAGAGCACACTGCCTGTTCCTCCAGAGGTTTTGAGTTCAATTCCCAGCAGCCACATGGTGGCTCACAACCATCTATCCTGGGATCTGATGCCCTCTTCTGGCATCAGGTGTTCATATGAGAGAGAACATTCACATACAATAAATAATTAAGTAAGTAAATAAATAAATCGTAAAACCAGACCAAAAAACCAAACTCCCCTGGGGCTAGAGATACCTCAGCAGTTAGGAGTACAAGCTGCACTGCTCTTTCAGAAGACCCACTTTCAGTTCCCAGCACCCCATCAGGCTCCTGCTCCAGGGGATCCACACCTCTGGCATCCACTGGCACCTATACTCACATATACATATCTAAACACACAGTTAAAATCTTTTAAAAAGAACCTGGAGAGATAACTCGGTGTTTAAAAGCACTGACTGCTCTTCTAGAGGTTCAATTCCCAGCACCCATATGGCAATTTACAACTGTCTTTAATTCCAGTTTTGGATCATGCACATACAAATGTAAAACCTTTAAAAAATCCAAACAAACAAATAAACAAACACCCCTTGAGCTGGTGAGTGGTTAAGTGTGCTTGCTGCATGGGAGAAGATGTGCCCAGTCCTGCCGTGACTTGATGTGCCAGGGTGGGTGATACCCATGGTGACCTCAGACTTCTCAGAGGAGGAAGGGGTGGGGGGTGGGAGGAGGATGTGTGTGAGGGGGAGACTGGGAGGAGGGCGCCTGATACTGGATTATGTGAATGTACTAAATTCTTGTGGAGAATGGCATTACTGATCCTAACTCTTCATCTGTTATTGTACCTACATTCTTGCTGGAGCCTCACTGTGGGTAGAATACACTCTCATCCTCTGACTAGTAAAAGATGCATATGTGAAAATGACACTGGCCATTTCAGAATGTGACTTCACACACTATCTTAATTAGTTACCCTCACTGGGATCAAAGCCATGACCAAAAGCAGCCTGGGGAGGAAAGGTTTTACTTGGCTTACATTTTCACATCATCAATAGTCATCACTGAAGGAAGCTGGGCCAAGAACTCAAGCAGGGCAGAAACCTGGAGGCCGGAGCTGACACAGAGGCCGTGAAAGAGTGCTGCTTACTGGCTTGCTCAGCTTGCTTTTCTTAAAGAACCCAGGACCACCAGCTAAGGGATGGTACAACCCACAGAGGGCTGGGTCCTCCCCCATCAATCACTAATTTAAAAACTGCCCTACAGGCCTGATCTTACGGAAGTGTTTTCTCAGAGGAGGGCCCCGCCTCTCAGATGACTTTAGCTTGAGTCAAGTTGACATAAAACTGGCCAGGACATATCCTACCAACTGTGGACCAACGAGAAACCCAGAAAGAAGTGCTGGGGCAGAGAGCGGTGTTACTGACTCTGCATCTTCAGAGAATTGTATTTTAAAAAGCGGTCGGGACAGAAAACCAGCACCACCAACGGGCCTCAAAACCTGCACACCTCTTGCCCATATTTCTGGGTGACCTCTGAACCTGAGTACATAGGGAAAGACTAAAAGTGACCAAAGACATTTCAACTACTGCCTGCCACAAACAGAAGACTGTGTGGAGTACAAGTGCAGCTATGTGATCTGCCTGGGAAAGGAGACAGAGGCAAACAGCTAATGGGACCCCAGGTTCAGGACACACGGACTACAATGTCCACAACCCAACCCAAACTAACTGGACTTATGAGACAATGAAAACCTGACAGAATTCAAGAAAAAAGACAGTCACTGGATCAACACTGAGATGACCTTGCTGGAAATAGGTCAAAGGTTAAAAACAGCCACTGTGACTAGGCTTAGGATGAGACAGGAAGAAAGCTCAGTGCAGGAAGGAATAGAGATAAAGGAGGAGGAGGGAGAGGAGGGAGAGGAGGGGGCAAGGTGAGGAGGAGGGGCAGGGAGAGGAGTAAGGGGAGGGGAAGGGGAGAAGGAGAAGGGGGAGGGGAAGGAGGAGGAGGGGAGGGGGGAGGAGGAGACGATGACAACAACCACAATAAAATGGAAATTCTAGTTCTGAAAAAACAATGTTTAAAGTCAAATCTCATTTAATCCAGTGACTGACTGGATCTTGGAGCAACTGTCATCTTGGCGAGTTCAGACACACCTGGCTGCATCCTCTTCGCAAAGGCTTCATCCCAGCTGTGCTTTCTGAGTGCTTACAGCCCAACATGGAGGGTTGTCACAAGACTCTCACCTGAGTATCAGACTCCCTACTACCTAAAGCATGCAACTACAAAACTCTGCCTTAATTGCATGTGACCTCAGAGAAGAGCTAAAGAACAGTCGGAAGTCCAGGGGAGGAAGGTTCCATTTGTGCTGCCACTGGGAAGCCCTCATCCCCACTAGGCGTGCTTTCCAGGTGTGGTCTCTGGGGGAGAAGCACCAGTACCCTGTAAGTGACCCCTCACCTATGCCCAGTGAACTCAGTTTCCCCAAAGTGAACTTTAGGAGAATTATGCCATGGTTTTTGTTTGTACCTTAGGAGAGGTAACTGTAGTTTAGTCTTCCTCTAAAGGGAAGGGATTTTAACAATAACTAGCTTAACACAAATTAGAGGAAAGAGAATTTTAAATTAAAACAATAGAAATAGACAAGATTAAAGGAAAAACAAATGAAGGGCTGGGGAGATGGCTCAGTGTGTAAAGTGCTTGCTGTGCAAACATGAGAGCCTGGGTTTGGATACCTGCATAAAAGCTGGGTATGGCAAATGCATGAAACCTCCCTGTGTGCAAATTGGAGAAAAGAGAAACCTAGAGGCTGCCTGGCAGCCAGTCTAGCTAGGTCAGCAAGTTCCAGGTTCAGTGAAAAAAATCCTGCCTCAAAGACTACTATGAAAAGCAACAGAGGAAGACGCCCAAAATCAAGCTCTACCCTCCAGATGTACCTGTACAACCATATCAGCATAATGCACAGATCACAGTGAGAGGAAGAAAGAGAAATGGGAGGGACAGAACCTCAGACCCGTAAGACAGGATTCATATGTGGACCGAATCCAGATCATGCTCAAAAGGAAAGAGGAGCCAGGGGATCTTTGTAAATCTAAGGAGAGCCTGGTCTAGGCCGCCAGAGGCACTTAGTGAGATCCTGTCTCCAAAGCAAGCAAGCAAGCAAGCAAATGGAAAAGTATTTGGAGAAAGAGTGACCAAAGTGAAATTGGATGAAAGACAAATGTTAGCCCCAGCCTGCCTTCAGCACCCAGCAGCTAAGTCACCAGCCACTAAGTGGGACAAATACCCTTTAATGGGTTCCTGCTACCCACTCTCTTGTTCTCCCTGTCTCCGTCTCTCTCTTATGTCCCGACTCTGAGACCCACCTCTGCCTCAAATAAATCTCTTGCAAGAGATGTGTAGTGTGGTATAATCTCTTCGGCATACAGTGGCCCCGACGTGCCAAAGAGCATAGTTCACCAAGCCAAAGAAAGCCAAAGCTGATGAGGACCCGAGAGCAGTGATAGAAAGCAGCTCTTGGGACATACAGAGAAACAAGAATTACAGAAGACTGCAACATCACCTTCAAAGTCTAAGCCTGTCAGGCCAGAGTTATCCATCTAATGAAAATATCCTCCAAGCCAGCCTGGAAAGCCAGCCCACCTGAGACCCCAGCACTGGGGGTGAGGGTGGGAGGGAGTGTCAATTAGGAGCCCTGTTAGGAATCTGAGGCCATAGAGTTCCAACTCACCAGAAAATCTGTTTCAAAAAAAAAAAGCAAAGGAGAAGAGAGAAGAGCAGATCCTTGAAGACAAGTCAGGAAGCGACACAGCTCTGAGCTGGAGGATACACAACAAGACCCCATCTCAAAATCTACAGAGGGGAGGGCCAATAGGGCCTCACAAGGATGAAGACCTGAATTCTAATCTCCAAAAGCCATGTAAAAGCTAGACATGTTAAAATGAGACTGTCTGCAGTCTCAGCATACCAACAGGGAGACAGAACAGTCTGAAAGCTCACATGAGTCTAACATGGAAGGTAAAGACCAAGACTACTTACTCAACCTTGTCCTGATTTCTGTTAAGTGTGAATCTACATTCACAAACACAGATGTTCATGAGTGTGCATGGGTATTCGCGCATACATAAATATATGCAAGAATGGAGGCAAAACAGAGACATTTTTAGATAAGTAAGAGTCGTCTTATTCTATAAGAAATCCTGAGGGCAGTCTTTTAAACTGTAGGAAGAGGAAACCAGACAAAAATTCTCATCTTCAGGAAGGCAGGCAGAACACCAGAAATGGTAAACATATTCCATCTGGTCCATGAGCCCTTGGGGCTTTGTCATGCTCAGCACTAATTTCTTCACACTCAGGTCTGTGGTTGTCACCTCACAAAACTTTCCTTGCCCCGCCTACCGTTTGGCTCTTTCCAGGTCATCATTGGCTTGTTCCAGTTCCCTGATGTATTTCTGCAGTTGGTCTTTAATGGCTTTCGTCTGCGCCAGGTCATCCTCCAAGGCTGAGATCTGCCGGTAACCCTCTGAGTGCTGCATCTCAAACTTCTCCTGCAGAACAGACCAGAAGCCTGGTCAGCGAGTGAACACTGACAATCCATGTTTGCATCCCTTCCTTATCATCACCCCACCATCAAATACGGGATGCACTCATGGATGGTGCTAGCTACCTGTACAAGGCATTTGGTGGCTTTGGCCACTGAATATAAGCTCTTCCCCTCCTTCCACCCCAGCAACAGTACCTCATCTTCTTTCCTTGAGATAGTATCTCATGTGTGTCAGATTGGCCTCGAACAAGCTATGGACTCAAGAAGCAAAGGATCCTCTTGAACTGCCTGTCCTGTCTCCATCTTCCAGGTAGAGTCAGTTTATGTGGTACTGGGGCTTTTGCACAAGCTTTCTCAGTCCCCACCCGAGGCACAGTCTCAATATGACCCCAACATCCTAAGGAATGTCTCTCTCTTCATTTTAGGGTCTCTGAGGTATTTCTTCATATGACCCCCATGAGGCAGCTTCAGGCCTCCTGTCTCAGCCTTCCCTGAGCTCAGTCAACAGAACCTTCTCTCCACAGACCTGAAATTTCAGATGAGAAGCAGTTGTTGTCCTGGTTAGGGTTATTAGTACTGCGATGAAACACCATGACCAAAGCAATGTAGGGAGGAAAGAGTTCATTTGGCTTGCATTTCCATATCACTGTTCATCACCAAAGGGAGTAAGGACAGGAACTCAAACAGTGCAGGAACCTGGAGCTAATGCAGAGGCCATGGAGGAATGCTACTTACTGGCTTGCTCCTCATGGCTTGCTCAGCCTTCCTTCTTATAGAACTCAAGACCACCAGCCCAGGGGTGGCTGCATGCACAAAAGGATAGGTCCTCTCCAATAACCACTAATTAAGAAAATGCCCTATAGTGGAGACATTTTCTCAACTGAGGTTCCCTCCTTGTAGATGACTCCAGCTTGACACACAACTAGCCAGGACAACAGAAGATGCTGAAGAAGGACAAGTGACTATCATTCAAAGAATGCACACTCCAAGGCTGGCAAGATGGCTTAGTGGATAATAGCACTGACTGCTTTTCCAAAGGTCCCAGCAACCACATGGTGGCTCACAACCATCTGTAATGAGATCTGACGCCCTCTTCTGGTAGTCTGAAGTCAGTTACAGTGTACTTATATACAATAATAAATAAATCTTTGGGCCGGAGCAAGCAGGGACTGAGTGAGTGGAGTTGACGAGAGCGAGCAGAGGTGGAACAACCACATTAAGGTTCACAACTATCTGTACAGCTACAGTGTACTCACATAAAATAAATAAATAAATCTTTAAAAAACAAAAAAAGAATGCACACCCCAACTTTCCCAACCATGAGCCCCCCAATCCTCTCACCACCTGCTACATGCCATCCTGTCCACCCTCACCCGGTCCTTGCTGAGCCCACTGACCTTCAAATGAATCATGCAAGGTGTCCATAGTCACAAGCACTCACCCAGGCCCCAGTTACAACTCAACATGGCACCACTTTGTGCTTGAGCACTGTACTTGAGCAGAACATCGGGGATGACTTTAGTTGCTTGTACCTCACAAAAGGAGTCGTCAGATATTTAATGACAACTATCTTAACTTTCTGATCCAGGACAGTCCACAGCAATGAAAAGGAAGATCAGTTTGATTGGCCGGTGCTTTCCAAGAGCAAGGGACAGTTCTGATGGTACCTCACTGGTTTGCTGCTGCCCAACTGGAGTAGTTAACACTTATGAACCTACTGTGTGTTAATTCATCTGAGCCCACACCAGAGATGTGGAAACTAAGACTCAGTAACTTGCCTGGCCCAAAGTTGATCTGCAACAAATAACCCAGCCAAGATCAGGGCCACCAGAGCATGTACTCTTCAAGCAAAGACATTAAGCAATTTCCATGCAGGTTGTCTTAGTTAGGGTTTCTATTGCTGTGAAAAGACACCATGACCATGGCAACTCTTATAAAGGAAGACATTTCATTGGGGCTGGCTTACAGGTTCAAAGGTTTCACCCATTATCATCATGGTGAGAAGCATGGTGGCAGGCAGGCAGAGGTGAGAGTTCTCCATCTGGATTCATAGGCAGCAGGAGACTGCCACACTAGACCTAGCTTGAGCATATGAGACTTCAAAGCCTGCTTCGACAGTGACACACTTCCTCCAACAAGGCCATACCTACTCTAACAAGATGGCTACCACCTAATAGTGCCACTCCCTATGGGCAAAGCATTCAAGACACTATGGGGCCATCCCTATTCAAACCACCACACAGGCCATCAAGGAAGCTAAAAAAAAAAAAAAAAAAAGAAGAGAAAAGCTAGCTCCTCTTCCTGCCTAGATTCAAGAAGCAAAGTTATTGTGAGACTCAGTCAGATGTACAGGAGGTAGTAAACGGTGCCCAGACCGGAGTGTGGGACGAAAGCCCCCTGTGAAAGAAGAATGACCACTGTGGCCAATAAGTGATTTATAGGTTGACAACATCAAGCGACCTTCAACATATTAAGGCTTCTGGGGTTTCCTGGCAAGAAGACAAAAGCAAGTGTCTGAACATAAGCAAAAGGAAACTGGGTCCTAGATCACTGAGATGCGGAGACCCAGATCCTCTGCCTGTACGGATGCAGATAGTTTGAGTTTAGGACATGAAAACTGCGGTCTCACAGGGCTTTCACTGTCAGCTAATGGAGGCTCAGTACCTGTGCTTGATGCCTCACAGGCTGCTGAATTCAAGGCTGGATGAACAGTTGATACACCTGCCAAAGGTGACTAATAGGCAATGACAAGTGACAGGCTCTCTCTACAGTATTTTTTCCCTTAATCTCTGTGCAGAGCCTCATGCCTCTGGCCAGAGGTTGTTATGAAGAGGTCTTTTGCAAGCTCAAAGTTCACTCTTGAAGCATAAAATTACTCGATAACTGAAGAGTAACGATTCCTCATTGCCTGTTACAGAGGCCAAATGAAAATACTTCCAGGGTCAACGAGAAATTTGGACCCTACATAGGACAAGAGCAAGAGAAATATTTGGTGTGACCAGGACAGGCTGGGCCCAACTATCCACTGGTATGGAATGATGCAGGCCTTATGAAGCAAGGCGTCTTTCTCAAAGGAAGTTAGAAACCCTGTATTTTTCTGGGATGCTTCATAAATCTTAGCTTCTGAGATTAAAAATAATAATTATATATACATATATACATATATATATATATATATATATATATATATATACACACATACACACACACACACATATATACACACAAAACCTTGAACTGCAGAGAATTTCTGTCTCAAAACAGTCGGGCAGTGGTGGCGCACGCCTTTAATCCCAGCACTTGGGAGGCAGAGGCAGGTGTATTTCTGAGTTCAAGGCCAGCCTGGTCTACAGAGTGAGTTCCAGGACAGCCAGGGCTACACAGAGAAACCCTGTCTCGAAAAACCAAAACCAAACCAAACCAAACCAACCAACCAACCAACCAACCATGAAACCAAGCTGGCAATCGCCAACTGCAGCCAAGCCTAATGACCTGTGCTAGATCCCTGGGACCCATGTGCTGGAAGAGAGACCCCCACTCCTGAGGGGACAGACGCCAGAGAAAAGCTGGCTAGCGCCAGTTCTCTCCTGCCACCATGTCAGTCTCAGGAATCAAACTCAGGTCACCAGGCTTGATGGCAGGCACCTTTACCAGCTGAGCCATCTGAGCCATCTTGAAAGCCTTGAAGTATTTTTGACCATCACAAACAGAGAATTTGGGAGTGCTATTTGCTTCTGGCAGATGAAGGCCAGAAATATTACTCACTGACTTACAAAACAAGGCTCAGTGGCTCACTTACAATGGTGTCTAGGCTCAAGGGGCAACACAGTGCTTCATTTCTACCTGAGAGGACACATTCTAAGACATTCTGCTACATCCCCCAAAACTCCAGACACCACCAAACCCTGTACATGTTTTAGTATTCCCATGTTTGCTGTGTTAGCATATAATGCTTAGCTTACAAACTAAGAAATTAATAATAACTACAAAATGGAATGATTATAATATTATACCATAATAAAAGTTATTTAAAATGTATAACTTGTTTATCTCTGGAATTTCCCATTTAATATTTTTTGGATTTTGTTTGTAACCCAAACCATGGAAAATAAAGCCAAGAAGGGGTCCAGGTAAAACCACTGCAGTGCTCAGTTAATAAACCTGCTTATGACTGGCATGGTCCAACAGAATGTTCTAGAAGATGATATTCTGTAGTCCCTGTGTCCAGAAGTGAAACCACATGTGGATACAGAGCAGTCAAACTGTGGTAATGTTAGTAGAAATAACTTTTTTCCTCAATAGCTTTCATTTCAATAGACATATGTAGCTAAGAGATACCATACTGTACCTTGCAATATACAAGCAGGAGGCATTCTAAAGCCAAGCATGATGGTGATTACCTTTAATCCTAGCACTTAGGAGTTGACTGCAAGGAGTCAAAGGCCACCCTCAGCTACATAGTAAATTCAGGGCTGCTCAGTGAGCCTGGGCTACCTGACTCAGTCCCAAGAAGCTACAATTCTGACACTGCAGTCTCTGAAGAACTCTCCTTGCCATGTCCCTTGTGAAATCAGTACAGACAACACCAAGAAGGGCTGTAGCCCACATGTATAGCTTGCTTTTCATGGATTTCCACCTACTGAGGCAGAAAAGGTCCAATGACCACAGGCACAGGGACGGCAGAAGGGAGTGGGCCTGGTGCAGTCACTTCCTTACTTCTTGAGCCACGCAACCCCTGCTTGCCACAGCCATCCCTACCTATACACACGTCCCCCGGGGTCCCTCACCTTCACAGACTCCAGCTCCATGCGAAGGCGGTTATTCTCTGATAAGAGATCCCGGTTCCTGGTTTCAATTTGCTGCAGCTGAGTCTCCAATTCAGCTTCGTATTCTCGGCTTCCTTCCTGGAATTCTCGGAGTTCTTCCTGTGTATTCTCTGCCCTGTAGCAGTATTACAAATAAATTTATTACAGAATGATGTTGGTAGTGTGTCACAAAGTAGGGTGTGTGGATCATGGCTTTATTCAGCCACCATTATTCCCATTTTTAAGGAAAAGACGACAGTTTGTGAGAGCTGGCATTGAATACACAGCTATAATCTTAGCATTCAGGAGTCTGAGGCAGGAGGCTCAAGAATTCAAGAACAGGGCTGGGGGCTGGAGAGATGGCTCAGCGGTTAAGAGCACTGACTGCTCTTCCAGAGGTCCTGAGTTCAAGTCCCAGCAACCACATGGTGGCTCACAACCATCCATAACGAAATCTGATGCCCTC
>NC_034601.1:10141662-10152364 GCF_900095145.1 Mus pahari | reverse complement strand
TCTCTCTCTCTCTCTCTCTCTCTCTCTCTCTCTCTCTCTCGGTGCTTTTAGATCTGTGCACTGAAACACCAGTTTCAAATTTAAAAATCTTCAAGAGGCTATCTTTTTTCATTCTTAGTTTATGTGTTCAAGTGTGTGTATGTATGCATGTATGTAGACCAAATGCAAGCCTAATGCCCAAGGAGATCAGAAGAAGGTACTGGATCTTCTAGAACTAGAGTTAAGGATGGCTGTGAGTCATGGGAACTGACCCTGGACCCTCTACAGAAACAAGTGCTCTTGACCTTGAGCGACTCTCCGGCAACCGTCTATTTTGATAGGCACAGGTAAATCTTCTTCCCCATAGAAGACCAGACATAGATAAAGGCCTATCTAGAACATATAATGAGATGTCAGAATTGTTAGGTGACTCAGTTTGCCGTTCAAATCCCTACCTCTCACAGCTGCTGCCTCAGGCAGGCTGTGAGGTCCCGTGCTCAGGCGCCTCTGTAGAGTGATTCTAGTTTCTTCATCTCATGCTAAGGCTGCATGCATGGTGCCCACCACACTCCCCGGGAAAAGAGGGAGGGAAGGAAGCTGCAGGGACTGACCTCTGTTTGTAGGTCATGGCCAGTTCTCTCCAATAGTTTGTTTCTTCCTCCTCTGATTCAAATGTCTTTCCCGAGTCCTCCATGATAAAATAGGCAAGAGCTCACTCTTCCTGTGACATGATGTCTAGGAGAAAAGTTTGAAAATTATTAGTGACTTTTCTGGGTAAAGACCAAACTTCATACTAGATCAAATAAAAAAAAGATGCTACCTCTAAAACCAAATAAAAAGTAGCCTACCTTCAGTTGCAGCCCAGGGCTTATGTATATCTCCCTACAAACACTTAGTACCTAGTTCTTAGATCCAAATAAGAGGCCTTCTAGATCCCTGGCTCCTCTGGGGGACTTGTGTTGGAAGGAGATGGAAGTTGTATGTAAATTACTGTACAGCCCTAGGTGAGCACAGGGACAGAACTCTGCATGAGATGCTGACCCATAACAAATGGCTAGATGTGTAGATTAACTGTTGCTAAGTTTGGACATCAATGCGCCCCTGAGAAGCAGTACTGTGATACAGATCCCCAAAATTCAGCCTGGACATCAAGGTGGGCTTCCTGGCGAGGTGGCGCATAGGTAGCATGGGAAGAGTTGGGCATAGTGCCTCTGGCATCCCAACACTCAGGCAACTGAGGCCAAAAGGTCACAAGTTCAAGGCCAGTCTGAGACCCTGTCTCAAAGAAAAGTAGAATAGGAAAACAGGTGGATGAGGGAAAAGAGGACACTAAGCTCACAGACAGCAGAGCAGTAGCTAGTCTTATGTGGGAGCCAAGGAAGACCCAAAGTGGAGGAGGGAAAGAACAGAGCTGAACTCCAGGACTAAATCACATTAACAAACTTACTGCCAAACTGTACAGGGGTAGGCACTTGGGAAGCTGAGGCAGGAGGATGTGAGATCCTTAGCTAACCTGGGCCACGGAGAAAGACAATGGAAAGACAGAAGGACAGAAGGAGAAAAGAAGGAATGCTTGCGTGCCACAAGAAGCCACTGGGGCACTCAGTGACAGACGGACTCTTCAACAAAAGCTCATCCTGGTGGCGTGGCTGGCTGGGGAGGGCCGAGGAATAAAATGGATCTTCTGCGCAGCAATTCAGAAACAGAAAGGAAGGTAGATAAAATTAGAACCCAGAACAAAGGAGGAAAACAGAGTCCAAGGATCCTCACAAACAACAGGCGCCTGGCGCAGTGGTGCCGTTTGGGAAATGGAGAAAAAAGGTTTGCAGCCCAAGCCGAGGAACTTGAAACCAACGTGGGCAATACAGTGAGACCTGGCATAAAGTGGGGGAGGGGAACAGGCCGGGGAGATGGCTCAGTGGGTATAGTGCCTGCCACACAGCTTGAGGACCTGTGTTTCAATCCCAAACACTCATGTAAAAAGCTAGGCTATGACCCCAGTGCTGGAGGGTTGTGTGGAACAAACAGCAGGATCTCCAGAGCTCACTGGCCAGCTGGTATGGCCAAATCAGTGGGCTCCAGGTTCATTGACACCATGCCTCAAAGAATAATGTGAAGGCTCAACCAGCCCTAGTTAAACCAGTATGTCACAAGGCAAAAACAAAAACAAAAACAAGACAAGATAGTGGAATGGAAATTTGAGGTGTTGGGATTTAAGAGAGCATGGAGGGCTGAGTATGGCCAAAGTGTATAGAAACTATCAAAAAAACAAACAAACAAACAAACAAAAAAACAAAGCCAAAAAAAAAAAAAAAAAAAAGTGAGAGTGACCAAGACATCTGATATCAACTTTCATGTGTGTCCACACGCGTATACACACAAAAATCACTCTTCAAGACAAAACCAACACTACTTTTTGGCTGTAAAAACATCACAACAAGAGACAGAGACAGGCTCCTCAGAAGCTCATGAGCCAGCTAGCTTGGTATACAAGCTACACACAACAGACCTTGCCTTACAAGCTCTGACCTCCATATGAACATGCACCTGCACACATGTGAACATGAACCCATACAGAGAAGAGGAAGGGTGAGGCAGAAAAGGAAACAGGAGGGGGAGGGGAGAGAGGTCTTTGAGACAGGATCTTATTACTATGTAGCCCCAGCTGGCCCGGAACTCATTATGTATCTCATGCTGACTTTGAACATATGATCCTTTTGCTTCAACCTCCTAAGTGCTAGGACTGTAGGCATGTGCCACAGTGCTCAGCAGGAAAAACAAAACAAAACAAAAAATAAAAAACTTCTCAAATCGTTATTATCTTGCCTAGTGAAGTTTAAAACTTGATCTTAAGGAAAGAAACTGATGGAAGTTATGTGTGTGGGTTACAGGGGAAGTGTTTGTCTTAGGGTTTTACTGCTGTGAACAGACACCATGACCAAGGCAACTCTTAGAAGAACAATACTTAATTAGGGCTGGCTTACAGGTTCAGAGGTTCAGTCCTGTATCATCAAGGAGGGGCATGGCAGCATCCAGGCAGGCATGGTGCAGGAGGAGCTGAGAGTTCTAAATTTTCATCTGGAGGCTGCTAGCAGAATACTGGCTTCCAGGCAGCGAGGATGAGGGTCTTAAAGCTCACACCCACAGTGACACACCTACTCCGACAGGGCCACGCCCACTGGATAGGGCACATACAAACCATCATCACAGCCTTGCTCTCACAGATGGGAGGACGAGGCCCTCATTATAGAGAAGTCTATGAATCTGAATCTCAAGGACTGAAGAGAAAGTGAGCAGGGACCAGGCCTTGGCTTGATAACTCACACACCAACTGGCAGCACAGGAATGGCATGCCCATCAAAATCATAAACATTCTAAAAACATTTTAAAAGGAGGGGGAAAGCTACAAGAGATAAGTGACAGCTACACCTCTTGCTTATGAAACTGCAATCCTCAAAATATAAGGTTTTTCTATTTGGAGTTGTCTCACAACCCCCTGCAGCACTGCTCTCCACCACAGGAAGCGTGCAAAATGTCTCAGGAGGGGTCGTTTCGTTCGGAGTTATTTACTGAAGTCTACTGTGCAATAACTTTTCAAGGGGCTTGAACGTCTTTCGGCTGTTCTGCTCTAGGAGACAGGCAAAGCAATCACTGATGGCGATGCAGAGACCTGGATGCAGCTCAGCGGGTACAGGGTGTACCTAACATCTGTGAAGTCTGGGGTTCCATCCCTTGCATGGGACCTCAGCCTCCAGGAAGATGGAAGCAGGAGGATCAGAAGTTCAAGGTCATCCTTGAGAAGGCCTCCTGGGGCACATGAACCCCCGAGATGATAGTGAGAAAAAAATGAGGAGGAAAAGAAGGGAAGAGAGAAGGGGAAAAAAAGAGAAAGAGGAGGGAAAGGGGGGAAGGAAGAGGAGCAGGGACAGCCAGAGGCAGCAGCTACTGCAGCCCTTGATCATCTCTAACAACCATGAAGCAGTGGTGGAAGCAACTGGACCCAAATGCAGTATGTCTTTTTTGAAGTCAATGCAAGAACTGCAAAGCTGCACATAGACTGGCAGGAAGTCAGTTTGGACCACGGTCTTTAAAAAAAAAACAGCATTATAATAGGTGTTAACACCAGGTTACAGGACACACAGCTTTGTACCTGCTATCTTAAAAACAGAGTGGTGGCCCACACTTACAATCCCAGCTACTACGGCATGTGAAGCAGAGGGTTCTTAAATGTGAGCCCAGCCTGGACAACTTAGAAAGACCAAGACTCTTATCTCAAATAAATAAATAAATAAAATAAAATAAAATAAAATAAAATAAAATAAAATTGAAACAAAGACCTAGGTAAGCAGTCAGTCAAGGAGGCCTCGGCTAAGGCACATGGGTTTGATTCCAAGTACTATCAAAACCCAAGAGAAGCCGGGCGTGGTGGCGCACGCCTTTACCTTGGTGCTATCTTATGCCTCAGTGGACCAATCTCTCCCATTCAGGGTCCCACAAATATGCTTGGTAGGGCAGGGGAGATGGCTCAACCAGTAAAGGGCTCTCATACAAACAGGAGAGCCTGAGTTCAAATCCAAAACACCCACGTAAAAAGCTGCACACTGGTGTCCTATAATCCCAGTGGGAGGTGTGGGGGGACAGAGATAGGCAAGATCCCTAAAGCTCGGTGGCCCGCCAACCTAGCCCAACTAAGGAGTTTCAAGTTCAGTGAGCCTTAAGAATAAATCAATACAAAAGGTAAATGGAAAACAACAGAAGAAAGAGTCCTCTCATAGACTTCTGGGACTCCACACAGTGCCTCCATGCTAACAAGCACACACACCACACAAAATTCAAAAAGCAAAATTAAAAAAGCACCTGTTTCCTGTAACTTGGTTTTACACTTCTAAGAATTCATTTCAGCATGGGGTTTCTGTGTATGTGCAAGTGTTCCTGTGCACAAGGAGCCAGAAGTGAAGTTTGTGTGTGTGCGTGCAGGTGTTTGTGTGCATGCAGGGTCAGAAGCGACATCAGGTGTCTTCCTCTGTCACGCTCCACTTTTTTTTTTTTTTTTTTTTTTTTGAGGCAAGGTCTCTCACTGAACCAGAGGCTCACATCCAGCTGCACTGGGCAGCAAGCCTCAGGGCCCCCCTGTCCCCCAAGCCTGGTACTGTAAATCACAGCTGTGCACCATCACACCAGCTGTGCACCATCACACCAGCTTTTTGGTGCCGGGGACACCACTTAGGTCCTCACACTTTGAAATGAGAACTTTAGTGGCTATGTCACCTCCTCAGTCCCTAGGACTGATCTTGTTGGGAGGGGTCCCCCCAAATTAAATCTACAAAACTGTCTGAGAACACACTCAAGACACACATCTCTAATTTCAAATTTCTAGGAAAGAAATAAAGTGATGTCTGAGTGAAGAAAGCCAGCCTAGCTGCTCACCGATACACATGAACCAATGCCCTTCTCCAGCCCAAGGTCATATCTCTATCAAAACAAGTGAGTGGGAGCCAGGTGATGGTGGACACCTCTAATCCCAGCACGTGGGAGGCAAAGGCAAGAGAACAAACCTGAGTTCGAGGCCATCCTGGTCTATAGAGCAAGTTAAAGGGCAAACACATCAAGAATCACTAAGTCTAGCTTCTCTTCTTGTTGCTTAAGTACAAAGACATGCAAGGACATGCCCTTGTCCTCAAAGGGCCACTCGCCATTCTCTAAGATGAAGAACTACTGGGAAACCATGATGTTAAATCAGAACTCTATGCACTGTAGAAAAGCGGTCTCAAGAGCTGTTGTCTCTCTCTCTGTGTAACAAGCCATAGAAAGAGACTCGAAAGTGCCAGAACAGGCAACTGAGTTTGAACTTGTACCTAACACAAAATTCTTTATAATGAATTTTTGGTAAAAGAAATACATTTACAGTAATATATTGTGAACTGAAGTTTCCAGAAGGAAGGAAAGAATTAGGACCAGCTGCACCTACAAGACCAAATGACTGAACTTCAAGATTGTGAAGAGTTAAAATGTTGCAAATCAGAGGCAAATTATCTTGTGCTATTTTAAGTCTCTTTGAAAGCCATTCATTACCCATACCAGGGTTTTACCTAACATCTTTGTATGTATCTGTCTTAGTCAAGAAGCAAGTTGTGGAGGAAAGGGTCTATTCAGTTTACACTTCCACATTGCTGTTCATCACCAAAGGAAGTCAGGGCAGAAACTCGCACTGGGCAAGCTGATTCAGAGGCCATAGAGGAATGCTGCTTACTGGCTTGCTCAGCTTGCTTGCTTTTTTTTTTTTTTTTTAAACCACGCCCAGCTTCAGCTTGCTTTCTTATAGAACCCAGGACTATCATCAGTCCAGGGATGGTACCACCCACAAGGGGCCTTCCCACCTTTGATCACTAATAAGAGAAAATGCCTTACAGCTGGATCTCATGGAGGCACTTCCTCAAGCGAGGCTCCTTTCTCTGCTATAACTCCAGAGCTTGTGTCAAGTTGACACATAAAACCAGCCAGTACAGTATCAAAACTTAAGACTTCTAGCCTTCCCCAACCCAAACTCTACTAGAGTTTTCCCTGCTGTGACCCCTACCACTGAATATGGTAAACACCTTAATTTACTACTGTCTTTGTTCTGTAACCAGTAAGCAACAAAGGAGCATGGTGTTTGAGGAAACTGGAATCTGTGCTACTGAGCCATTCTAATTCAATTGGGTTCCAGAAGGAACTATTATTCTGATTAAGGTGAGTGCTGCGGTTTTGAGTTGAAAATGTGGCTTCATTTGATTTTTTTTGTTTGTTTGTTTTTGTTTTTTTTTTTTTGAGACAGGGTTTCTCTGTATAGCCCTGGCTGTCCTGGAACTAACTCACTTTGTAGACCTGGCCTCGAACTCAGAAATCCGCCTGCCTCTACCTCCCAAGTGCTGGGATTAAAGGCATGCGCCACCACCGCCCGGCTCATTTGAATTTTTAAAAGGGTTATGGTTGGTGAGCTAAGGCAGGGCTCAGGAATAGAGCCCTGTCTAGAATGCAAAAGGCCCAGGGTTCACTCTCAGTTACTATGGGGATGGGGAGCAGAGGCAAGTACATTAAAAAAAAAAAGGGGGGGGGGAAGAACTTATATTTGACTAAGAATAAAAACAGTAACTATTGTTCAGTCATTTCATTCTCTTGATAAAGATGCCAGGGAATTCTTACTACTGTGGGTCTGTGCCCCTCTCAATCATTTCTTTAACACCCACCGTGAGTTGGGCCTTATATACCAAACCCCTTCATCCACAACCCCAGTACAGGCTGCGGAGGCTCACGCTAGGAAATTCCCTCTGAAAGAAAGGGGGCTTAATCTCACCAGACTCATAAATTCTAAGGTAGAACTTTAGAAGCAAAAAATATCCCCTCATGTTAAGTCAAGGTAGCAAAGTATTATCCAAATCAACACACATCAGAGGCACCTGCGACTTCAGAAGGGTTGGTCATAGTTCTATATGGAATTCTGAAAGGGGAATTACTTAAACCTCAAAACTCGTTGAATACCAGTGTGTTGGGGAAGAGGGGTGCGTGGTCAGATGCCCTCAGGCTCTGGAGTAGTTTGTATCAGACTGCACTTTAAAAGCAACCCTTCTGAGTCCTTAAAGGTTATTCTAGCACACAACACACAGAAACAGGAGGCAGAGCAAATTACAAACCTCCACCTAGCCAGAGAAGTTGAGGAAAGGTCCGGCTAAAAAGCAGAAGGATGCACAGCCTGGCAAAAAGCAGATGATTTAGGAAATATAAAGTCGCTCCGGAGTCAAGGTGACTCCGGGTTGCCCAGGACCTCGAAGTGGTAGGTGAGCCGGGCCAACATCCAAGGTGTGGGGTAAGCACTCTCACCCTTTGTCGGATAAAGTTTATCCGATGCAAAGTGCTGTCTAGGGAAATTTGAAACGTCCAGCGGCCGAGACCCATAGGCATCGAGGGAGAAGGTTGGATATGGGCTGGTACCCGTGCGGCAGCAGTTAGGGACCCGGGAACTGTGGGGTGAAGGGGCAGACGAAGAACTCGGGGGCCGTGGGGCCGCGTGGGCACGGGTCTTGAGGACGTTCGAGGGAAGGAAAGCAGCCAGCAGAAGAGGAACAGAGTTTCCCAGGGCGAGAGCGGCGGAGCTCAGGGATGGAAGGTGGAAAGCTGAGGAGGGCAGGCGTGGGGGATACGTCGGATGGGTGCTGCGGGCGTGGCGGAAACCTGCCCGCAACCTGGCTCCACTTACCCGCCCGGGCGGCGACGATCCCAGCGAGGCGCGGGCTAGCAGGCCTTTCTTGCCCACCAGCCTCGCCGGCACCGCGCGGTACGCGCCTCCCATTGGCTGCCGCTCTCGGGACGCGTCCGACTCGGCCAATCAGCGCGGAGAAGCGAGGTTTGGAAACTTTTTCCCTCTAGGCCCGGCGCGGCTGGGCCAAGCTACGGTGCCGGGCGGGAGGGGCCGCGGGAGGCGCAGGCCACTGGCCGGGAAGGCGGGCGTGGAGAGGGCCTGCTGGCGGCTCGGTGCTCGCCGTGCCACGCACTCTGGAACATCCGCACGCCCCTCCTTCACACTGGTTGCATTTATCTGCTCTTGCTCTTGCGCAAGAATAGACAAAGGAGCAATTGGCCGGAGAAACCCGGGCATTTGGAATAGCTGGTATCGGGTTACACTCGTAAGTGCCCTACCCAATTCCAAAAATGCTGTACTAGCCCAGAATGCACAAAGACAAAAACAGGCGTAGAGAACGACAAACTTCCGCCCAGCCCACAGGGCCCTTGTTATTCCACAACTTTACACCCAAAATAGAATCTTTAACTGTTGTGGTTTCTTCTGAGACAGAATAATTTAGTGTGAAAGAACTTGACTTTGAATCCTAACTCTGCCGCTTGCTTATCTATGTGAATTTGAGACAAGGTATTTAATTGCTCGTGGGTAAAAATTTTTTTCCCACCGAGCTAAATAAATAAGTTTACAACACTTTGTGACGTGCTTTGTAAATAGTTAGTAAGCCGGGCAATGGTGGAGCATACCTTTAATCCCAGCACTTGGGAAGCAGAGGCAGATGGATTTCTGAGTTTGAGACCAGCCTGGTCTACAGCGTGAGTTCCAGGACAGCCAAGGCTATACAGAGAAACCCTGTCTAGAAAAACAAACAAACAAACAAAAGATTTTTTTAAAAAGAGTAAACAGTAAGTACAACATATGTATTAGTTAAACGACCATGTGTTGAACGACCAATATGTCTTAGACTCAATGCTACCTTCTTTTGTGGGTGGTAGTGGTTGGTTGTGAGCCATCTTGTGGTTGCTGGGAATTGACCTCTGGGAGATCAATCAGTGCTCTTAACTGCTGAGCCATCTCTCCAGCCCCTTGTTTTTTCCTTTTTTGAAACACTTTTCCTATATAACTTGGGCTGGCCTCAAGTTTCTGAGCATTGCCTTAGCCTTAATTTTCAGTGGGCTAAAAATATCACAGGTTCAGCTAATAATACTTTCTTAATGTTAAGCCATTCTAATTGTTCATTAATTATTGAGTACTATTAGGCACAAGGTAATTTTACAACCTGGTGAATAAGACAAAGAATCTGATCCTAAAGGGTTAATACAGTAAACGGAAACAGAATTTCAGATGCCAAATGTTGCTGCTGACTATTTAGAGACTGGGAATCAAGAGAAAGGCATATTTAGCTTACATTTCTGGCAGTGTTGGCCTTGAACCTAGGGCCTTGGCCATGTTAGGCAAATACTGTATCATTCAGCTGTGCCTCCTATAAGTGTTTAAAAGATGAGAAAAGGGTACAGGATTTGTACCTAACAGAAGGAGCTTCGGAGGGCTCTTTTTGACTCTTACAATCATGCTCTGTCCCCTGGGCTACACAAGTAATGCCTTCCGCCCCTCCCCCCAGTAGTGTTGGCTGAAGTCAATACCTTACCCACTCTAGGTAAATGCTCTACCACTGACCTATAGCTTCAGCCCCTTTTCTTCTTCTTCTTTTGAGTCAAATTCCTTCTAAGTTGCCCATGCTGGACCTAAGCTCACCCTGTAGCCTGGATAAGCCTTGAATTTGTAATTTTGTCTCTATCTTTCAAGGAGCTGGGATCAAAGGCCTGGGCTACTGTAGTTGGCTTTGCTCTTTTTTTTTTTTTTTTTTTTTAACAAAAAAAAATTCTGTTCATTTTGTTTGTAGCTTTTGTGCTGAGAGTTTGACTTCTCTTCCTTTGGTCCTGTCCTTATGGGTGGTAGAGGAGAACTCTGTTTAGTAACTTAGGTCTTTGGGGAGTTGAATCAAATGTAAAGTGAAACACCAAACATAAATCTCTGTTATCTTTGTTTCACAAATGTGAAGATTATTGAGAAAAGAAAAGAAAAAGGAAGCTTTTTGGTTTTGTTTTCTTTTTTATGAGACAGGGTCTCTTTGTGCAGTTCTAGTTGCCCTGGAACTGTGCCACTACTTCTGGCAAAAAGTTGAAACCTATTTTTATTAAATCGTAGTGCTTTTAATGATAGCACTCAGGAGGCAGGGACAGGCATATCTCTGTGAGCAAGAGGGCGTAGTGAGCTCCAGGACAAGACTACGGAGAGAAACCTCGACTCAGAAGAAGAAAGAAGAGGAAGAGGAGGAAGAAGATAGAGGAAGAGGAAGAAAGTTAACTTTCAGAAATTATATCTTTTCATAATAAATTTCTCCTCTCTCTCTCTCTCTCTCTCTCTCTCTCTCTCTCTCTCTCTCTCTCT
>NC_034601.1:10128992-10141646 GCF_900095145.1 Mus pahari | reverse complement strand
CTCTCTCTCTCTCTCTCTCTCTCTCTCTCTCTGCCTTTGCTGTTGTAGATAGGCTCGTATTATGTGGCTTAAACTTCTCTCAAGTGCATGATCTCCCTATCTAGCCCTCCTGAATTTGAAACATGCATGAGTGGGCTTGGGAGTTCAGAGGACCAGGTTAGTTGGTCTAAGACCTGCAGGCTGTTCTCCTGTCTCTGCCTCCCCTCGCCTGGCAGGCGTGCTCTGAGTTGAGACAGATGAGCCTCTTCTCACTTTTTACATGGGTTCTGGAGATCTGAACTCAAGTTGTCAGGCCTACACAGCAGTGACTGGTTTACTCACTGAACCTTCTCCCCTGCCCTGGAAACATTCTTTCAGAAAGATTCAATTGTGCGCTTCCATTTATCTGTCCATCCTCTTCTTGGCCTACATTTTTTCTTATTTATGCATTGTGTATGGAGTTTTGCCAGCGTGTATGTTTGTGTACTATGTGTGTGTGGTGCCCAAGCAGGCAAAAAAAAAGAGTGTTAGATCCCCCTGGAGTGGGCTCAACAGACTACTCTAAGCCATTTGGACACTGGGAGGGGATATCATTACACCATCACTACCACCGCATCCTCCTCTTAACCACAGTGCCATCTCTCCAGCCCTTGGCCTAGTTTATAAAGTAAAATTGAGACCTTTAAAAAGTGTTCTCTTGGAGCTGGAGAAATGGCTCAGCTGTTAAGAGCACTGACTGTCCTTCCAGAGGTCCTGAGTTCAAATCCCAGCAACCACATGTTGGCTCACAACCATCTGTAATGGGATCCGATGCTCTCTTCTGGTGTACCTGAAGTCAGCAACAGTGTACTCACATACATACAATAAATAAATATATATTTTTTAAAAAAGTGTTCTCTCTTTAGTTTTTCATTTAGTCTAGCTGGCTGGCTTCATTTATTATGTTACTCCTTGACCCTAGCATACCCAGAGAATGCCAAGCAAAGTCAAAGGAAAATGTTGCTTCCCTCATGTTTTGTAGCTAAAATTTGTTCAAATAACTTAAATATCACAATTACTTTTTTCCTTTATGTTTTTAGTTAGTATTGTCAGTATTCAAAAACAGCTAGAATAAAGTAGAGGTAAACTAGACACCTACAGTGAGTAACACACTTGTTTGAGACTCCGAAAAACAATAAAACAAAACAAATGGAATTTTTATTTGTTTCAACTCTCCCTTGGAAAATTCTCCCTCCACACAGGGACAGCGGTGTTCTTAGCAATAACACACACCTGAGCAGGCAGTCACTGTGTGCCAGCTGGAGAATTCAATAGAAACACAAAGAATTCTTGAACTAAATGTCTGAACTTTCCCTCCCAACACAAGAACCCAGGGGATACCAAATTCATTCCACTTAATGCAAGTCTCGAAATGATAGCACTGCATACCCGGAGACTCAGGGAGAACAATGTTCTTGGCATTTTCTGCTTCCTAATTAGCTAGCAAATCTCATTTGTTTCCTGGCAGACTTTTAAGTATAAATTATTTTAAAGTAATAACCAGCGAGGACATTCTACACTGTGCCTACATTTAGATTATATTTTTTTTCCCTAACTTGCAACAGGAAGCAGCAAAGAGCTGGAGATTTCAAAAATGATATTTTCTCCCATGGAATCCTGAAAACTCATATTTAAGCCAGGCATGGCTATAAATAAAGGTTATGCTTTTATTTCTTGAACTTGGGAGGCAACCGCAGGCTGATCTCTGAGTTTGAGGCTAGTCTAGAGAGTTCCAGGGCAAACCAGGGCTATCACACAGAGAAGCCCTGTCTGGAAAAACAAACAACAAAATAAACAAAACCAAAAAAAAACCCCAACTCATATTTAGGTCAAGTAAAAGTGAAGCCTTCAAGGCTCTGGGGTTGGTGGTGGAGGATACAGAACAGAGTATCTGTTTAAAACATGAAGTATTTTTGATTTCACAAAGTTCTTATAACTTTAGCATATTCTTTTTCGTGGCCAACCTGTCTTCTGAAAAGTATGTTACAAAGCACCGGGTTTATTAAAACAGAAAGTTTGCCAGGCGACACAAACTCCTTTAATTCTAGCACTCAGAAAGCAAGGGAATTCAAGTTCGAGGACGGCATAGTCTGCGGGGCCAAGTTCCAGGCCAACCCAAGGCTACACAAGTGAGACACTGTCTCTGAAAAGAAAAAAACAAAACAAAACTGTGTAGGACATCGTGTACTCTTATCTGTTGGTGTCAATACTCAGCAGGCGTCTTTGCGTGTACTTTATCAGTACTGAAACTGCTATAGGCGGGAAGGACCTGCCAAAAGCCTATTTCCTCCACTGGCCACTAGGTCGCGCTAAAAGATGCCGTGCAACGTGCACGATTTAATTTGTAAAAATAAGGGTCATCACGTAACGAGGCAGAGCATTGAAAAAGCCACAACACTTTATTTCACATTAATCTTCTCTCCTTAGATCTCGCTCCCAAGACCTTTTAGAGCGGGACCCGAGCAAATCCCATCTGGCAGGCCTTTCCTTGACTCCATCACAAAAGCTCCCTAGTTCTTCGCCTGGAAGCTCCGTTCGACATGGCGTCATCACACCAGTGGTGAGAACTCCTAAACTGGGGTTCGTGCTAAAAAAAATGCGCCGCCACCCCGCTAGGTAAGACCCTATTTTGAGGTTTATCGGGAGGGGACTGAGCCTGACGAGGCTGCAGGGCCGCGAGGCCCCGCCCCCCCCACTTCCCAGCGTGCCCTGCGCGGAGAAAACGCGGAGCCGAGGGCGGGGCGGAAGAAAAGACTGGGCGAGACTCAGGGAGGGGTGGAGCCAGAGAGGGGAAGGGAGGGACGGGGGAAATGGGCGGGGCTACTGGAGGAAGCGACTGGGCGGAGTGGGGACGGGCTGGGAATGGGCGGAGAAAGGGAGCGGCCATAGGGGGCGGAGCAGAGGAAGGGTGTGGTCTTATGGAGGAAGAGGTGAGGCGGGGAGGCTAGGCTCGGAGAGAGGGGCGGGGCTAGTAGTAGAGAAGCGTGTCGGTTTTGCGACAGGGGCGGGGCGGGCCGGGGCGGAAGCGGAAGTGGAGGGAGCGCTTGGCGGCGGCGGCGGGAGCTGCGGAGTCGGGAATCAAAATAAAGGGCCTGGGGGGTGGGGGGGAAGGCGGCGGTGTCGGAATGTGAGCGGAGAGGGAGCTGGTGGCTGAGGTGAGTCCTCTTGTCAGTGCCCGGACTCCACTCGGGCGCACCGGATGCTCTGATCAGCAGCGTAGCTGGTCTGGAAACGGCGCCTTCCCCCCCAACCCCCCGCAGAGTGATGCCTTTGGGATCGAAGGACCAGGACTGGGACCTGCCGAAGGGGCCGGGCGACAAAGTCGCTCTCCAGTACTCCCCGGGTCTCTTCCCGGGCGTTTAGTCGCAGCTGGCGCCTGTCTTCCTGCTCGCACCCCGGCCCTCCAGGTGTCAGTAGCAACCTTCGCAGGATGTGCAAAGTTGGAAAGTTGAGAAAAGAGGACAGTGGTGGGGCTGAGTCCCTTGTCGTTTTTTGTCTTTATGTTTTAGTAGCCGCTTTGGATGCAGTTTCAGTTTCAGCCACTTCCCCAATTCTAGCCTGAACGTGGTGCTTTCTAGTTACACTAGTATCTTTTGGACTTTCCAGGATCTTTCTGTTTTGCATACAAGGAAATTGTCAGATAAATGCTCTTTCTTCAGCTTCCGTGAGCTCTACATTTGTCCAGGGTCATTTATTGATATTTGTGAGGCACAGTGGAGTTGGTAGGTTGGGATACCGTATATTCACATACAAGCAATACTGTTATGGAATTTATATTCTAATGGAGAAAAATCATCAAATAGTCATTTTAGTTAAAAGGTAGAAGACGAGCAAATGCATAGGACTGGGAGTGTGTGACGGGGGTCGGGGGGAGGCCATTTGGGAAATAATTCATCCTCAGGTATCTCTTGTCACCAAACTACAAATAACTGTAAGTGAGGGGGTTGCCATGATGATTAGACTCACAGGAGATGGGCCTTATGTTTAGAAAGATGACATGCCCACAGCAGCACAGATAGGTGGCCTTCAGAACCAACATGCAGGCAGTACAATGTTGCAGGCTGCATTCTCAGCCAGTGTCTTATAAGTTGCTCAGAGACTGAGAGTTTCCTCTGACTGATTCAGCTGCTTAAATGGAATTCCTAGGAAAATTTGGGAATATTTTAGGCAGCAGGCCACTGATGTTTTTCCTTATATTTGTTTGAATTGAGTAATCTACATATGCCTGCCTGCCTGCCTGTCTGTCTTATCTACAGAGTCTCACTGTGTAACCACAGCTGCTTGGATCTTGGCTGCCTTTAAACTTGCAGATATCCTCCTGCCTCTACCTCCTGTGCTACCACTCCTGGCTCTTTGAGCAATATTGAAGGCACCTTGGTGTAGAAAGAGGTAGGTGAGCCTTTTGACCTAAGCTAGCTATGAAACTTTATTTTAAAAGTTTCTGTTTCTCAGTGAAGTGTTAGATATGATAGTTCATTTTAGGATTTGGCTTTGAAAGATTTAAGCATGCTGAAATTATGAACACTGATTATAACAAGTTCTTAGGAATAACAGTGGAACGTGTTGGGTGATATAAAACCTGGATTTCTGGATTTTTGTGGGGTTTGTTTTTGTGGGGTGTTTTTTTGTTTGTTTGTTTGTTTGTTTTTTGAGACAATGGTTTCTCTGTGTATCCTTGGCTGTCCTGGAACTCACTCTATAGATCAGGCTGGTCTCAATTTAAACAGATCCACCTGTCGCTGACTCCCTAGTACTGGGCTTAAATGCATGCGCCACCATCACCTGGTACAACCTGGATTTAATTATAAAAACAGGTATTGTAATTGAAGCAGTGATGGTAAACTGTACTAGTCTAATTCTCTACTTATTTCATTCAACAAACGATTACTCTGTGATGACCACAGAAGTCTTGGGCCAAGCACAGGACATAGTGGTGAAAACGGACAGTGTATGCATTTTCTAATTCACTTTTTAAAATGCTGTGTACAGACAAGGAAACAAACTAACTTTTTTCCCCCTTCTCTTTCTTCCCTCTCTGCCTCTCTTTCTGGGATTGAACCTAGACTCTTCCATATGTCACTAAGCTCCATACATTCCCTGGCCTACAAACAGAAACTTAAATAGTTTCAGCACACTACCCAAAAAGTAAATATATTTGGTTTTAAAACTGGATCATATGGCAGAGATTCAAGTCTCAACTCTAGTTTAACTCAGCCATAGATAGTACTTAAATGACGGAGTGTAGTTAGGTCCTAATGAAACTCTACAGATACTAAAGTTTAAGTTTCATGTTTAAGAACACTTTCTCAATTTAAGAAACTGAAAATATATTCTTAGTTTACAGGCCACTTAAATCCAAGTGTGTCATGCCTCACATCTGTAACTCAGCATTTGGGAGCCTGAAGCAGGAAGAGTGTTACTTCAGTATTACAGAATCAGATCCTGTCCAAGAAAAACTAGATAGACACACACAAACATACACATGTGTACAGGCAGCAGATTGACTTTGGCTTGCAGACCATACTTTATGTGATTAGTCCGCCCAAACTTGAAATACATTATGAACCATTCTCCTCTCACCCTATCATGAAGATATAAAACTCTCAGAAGCATCTTACCAGAGTTATAGCGGAAAGAAATTATCTTGTACATGCACAGATGAAATCTCAGATAAATAATCACTGAATGTGGTTTGTTGTGCCAAGGACTTAGAAATAAGGGTTAGTTGTTGTCACCATTACTAGCTTTGTCCCTGCTCAGAGTGTGCACTGGCTTTGCCTTTGGTATACTAAGAAGAGTGTCTGAGGTAAAGTACATCTGTGGGTTGTGACTTACTTAATTTCTGGATGTTTGGTGATAACATTGCTCTTTCATTGTAAACAAACCAAGAATTCAGTTGGTTGGCTTCATTTGTAGAATAGAATCAAAGTCCTCAGAGGTCATTTAATTTGGCCCTTCTGTGCTTACACTGGGCATACAGAAAGGTTAATACTGTGGTTGTTCTTTTACTAAGATTAGATGCTCCTTACTGGTAATTTCTTTGCTCTCTAAGCAGAACTTTCAGAAGAAATATCTGAAAGTTAAGAAAAACTATAGGCTGAGTGTGGTGGCCCACACACCTTTAGTATGAGCACTGTGGAGGCAAAGGCAGACATATCTCCGAATTTGAAGCCAGCCTGAACTACATAGTGAGTTTTAGGGCAGCCAGGGCTACACAGAGAAGTCCTGTTTTTAAAAAAAAAAAAAGAAAGAAAAGAAAAATGATAGGCAAAGTCTAATTAGAGCCTGGAGACTTAGTTCAGCCAAGTGAAGAGAGTTCTCACCTAGGGATGTACACTGTCCATGATTTGGCTCTGTCCCTCAAGAATGCCTATGTCCATTCTCATTTGAAAAGTTGTAGTGGCTGGGCAGGTGGCTCCGTAGGTAAAGTACTTCTTGCATAAGCACAAGGACCTGAATTTAATCCCTAGCACCTACAGAAAAGCTGATTGTGGTGGTAACATGTGCTAGTAATCCCAGTGCTGGGAAAGTAGAGACAGGCAGACCCCCGAGGGTTTATGCCAGCCAGCCTAGCCAGATTGGTAAGCTCCAGGTTCATTGAGATACACTGTCTTAAAAAAGGAGGAGGAGGAAGAGGAGGTAATAGATTGGGGAAGATACCCAAAGCTGACCTCTGGTCTTTACACACATGGGAGCATCTCCCCATTTACACACATAGAGAAAGGAACTCTGGGATATGAGGAATGGCAGATCATAAATGGTATGTGTAGTATATGGACATGTGCAGGCATGCGGGTGCACAAGCACATATATGCACACTAGAGGCTAGAGGTGATTTTTGAATACCTTCCTCCTCATTCTCTATTTTTTTTTTTAAAAATTACACTTGTTTTGTGTGTGTATGTATGTGTGGTGTGTATACACACACCATGGCATGAGTGTGGAGATTGTAAGAGTCAGTTCTCTCCAATATGATGATCTCAGGAGTGGAACTAAGGTTGTCAGGCAATGGCCTTTAACCACTGAGCCATGTCACTGGCTCCTCTCCACTTGATTTTTTTGTGTGAGTCTGTCACTGTACCTGGAGTTGATTGGTTTTGCTGGGCAGGGTAGCCACTAAACTCTAGGAACCTGGCTGTCTCCCCTCCTCTGGCTGGAGTTACAGTTGCATGCCTGTCTTTTATAAAAGTGCTGAGATCTGAGTTCGGGTCCTCATTTTTGTGTAGCAGATACTTTTCTTAACCATTTCCCAACCTCAGATCATAGGTTCTTTTTTTTTCCTAAATCAAATTTATGTGGTTACAATCAAGCAAGTTTACCAGATTTTCGAAGCCTGTAGTTGTAGTGAGCTGTGATATCCATGCTGTCTTTGACTCTTTGGGAGCCATTGTACCATGAATTATGGTCTCATACTTTAACATTTTAAAATGGGTACTTATGCAAAGAAGTAACCTAGACATTGACTCATTTTTCACAGGGTGGAAGAATGAGAGAAAAGAACGATGAAAGAATGTTGAACCCTATTGTCTGGCTATGTGATGGAAGGGAACGGAACTGAGAGCCCTTGCAGCAGAACACTTGGATGGTTTCACCAGGATAATGATGCGAAGCCGTGGCTTTGGAAATTCTCTGGTTGCTTTTCTCATCCTGAGCAGACATTGCCTCTTAGTTCCCAAACGGTAACTATCTGCAGGACCTGGCACACTGAATAGATGATAAGTACAGGTGGCCTGGACAGTCTCTCCAGCCAGTTTACGCCCTCGCACTCAGTAAGAACACGCTTGCTCAACTCAGTATTCCACTCTGCGTGGCAGAGGTTTTAAGTGTTTAAAATTGGGGGGAATTTGGCTCCTTATTAAAGCCTCAAGTTCCAAAGCTTGCATAGTAAAATCAATGAAAAGTCTAAAATGTATTTAACTGTACTTTCTCAAGTGTCTTTGGAGATAACTTTTCTTTATACAGTCCATGTTGGCTTTGAATTTGTGCTCCTTCTGCCTTGGCCTCCCAAGTGCAGGGTTACAGACAGGTGTGACCACTGCCCCACTTTAGTTTTAAGTCTTATAAATTAGAAAAGATTAACAATAACTTTTTGTCCAGGATTTCTTGGTAATATTTTAAATATGTTACTTCTTTTCCTTTTTGGTGGTGCTGAGTTTGAACTTAGAATGGATGGTTCTAATCACTGTATCTTTGCACTGGCCACGGTATAAAAGATGCATTAAAGCTTCAGTGCTTCCTCAGTGCTATCAGCAGCACATTTGGGTCATTTTGGGCAAATGGCAGGTGTCATTCATATTGTTTGGAATACCAGTCTTCTCCTTTAAGGAAAACCCTACTAAAACCTGTTACCACCTACAGGAGTAAATGAAAGGAAGTCACTTGCTTACAAACCACCTTCCTTAAATGCTGTCTGTGTAATCATGGTTTGCATATCTCAGTTTTCTTTAGACAGTGCTTTGAAGCAAGGAGAAGTTATGTATAGTCAAACATTGTGTTAATTTTAGTTGTATGTTTCTTTTTTTCTTTTAGCTGATTTTTTTTTTTTTTTTAAATTTTCCGAGACAGGGTTTCTCTGTATAGCCCTGGCTGTCCTGGAACTCACTTTGTAGACCAGGCTGACCTCGAACTAAGAAATCTGCCTGCCTCTGCCTCCTGAGTGCTGGGACTAAAGGCGTGCACCACCATGCCGGGCTTGTAGGTTTCTTTAGTTGCCTTCTTGCAGACCTCTATTAGGATTGTCCCTGGTCTTAGCTGGATGCTGTTCTATTTGTTCAGTTAATGATTAAATGTTGTAAAGAGAACATTATTTTCCATCTTTTTAATGCTGTAATGTATGAAAGAACAAAACACAGTGGCTCCAAAACCTCACTTGTGTTCTGATCTCTCCTCAGAAAGAGTACATGGAGAACAAGAAAGCTGCTGTGGAGTTAAAGGATATACCATCTCCCCTTCATGTTGGCTCTAAATTTTTCCCAGCAGTCCCACTTCCTGATATTCGTTCTCTTCAGCAACCTAAAGTACAGCTCTCAGCGATTCCCAAAGTAAGCTGCTGTGCTCATTGCCCTAATGAACCCTCCACCTCACCCATGCGTTTTGGTGGTGGCAGTGGCAGTAGTGGAGGTTCTGGGAGCTTGATTCACACGGGCTCACTGTTAGACTCACCAAGCACCGGGACAGTCACGTGTCAAGTAGGGTCAGGTTTTGCTTTCCAGTCCGTGTCTTCACTGCAGAATGCCTCCACTAGGAACAACTTGGTGAGCCTTGCGAGTGACTTCCCCAGCATGTGTGTAGAGAGTAACCTACCTTCCTGCAAGCACCTGTCGTGTTGTGGGAAGCTCCATTTCCAGTCATGTCACAGTAATGTACACAAGCTGCATCAGTTCCAGAATCTTCAGGGCTGTACCTCTGCTGGCTATTTCCCCTGTTCCGATTTCCCAAGTGGGGCTCCTGGGCATTTGGAAGAGCGCCTTTCCCATTCAGAGCTTACACCTCACTTGTGCACCAACTCTCTTCACCTAAATGTGGCACCTCCGGTTTGTTTAAAGGGCTCACTTTACTGTGAAGACTGTCTAAACAAGGTCTGTATCTTTTATTCTTTATCTTGGGGGAGATGAGGTTTGGTTCTGTTAAATGGCTCTATCTTGCCATATTTTTACTGTGCACGGGATTGAAGATTCTTCATGATGTAGATCACACTCCATCCGCATAGCTGCTTCTGGTGCTGGAAGATACAAAGGGTAAAATGGGAGGCCTTCCAAACAGGTGCAGTGTAGTTACTGTGTTGAGCTTGTGCTTTTAGAGCCTCTGGTCACAAGAAAGTTATGTCCTACAGGATACCTTAGTTTGCAGTCTGTGATGTGTTTCACCCTTCTCTAGGATGCAGTTAGCCGATTCTTAAAACTTAAACTCAGCTTGTACATGGGGCCTTTCACAGCAGGAAAGTAACTACACATTGTCTTTTTGTAATATGAGGAATTTGAAACTCGACTCCAGTCATACTAGTGTTCAAAGGAAAGCTTTTCTGCCATTAATAGGAGGTGCACGTAAGATCTCCTTTAGATCAGATGGTTATCCCAGGTTGGAAAGGACTGAGCATTTTAACAAGTTCCTGATCATTTCAAGTTGCTTCTTGAGATGAGACTGTGGCTTGGTAGCTGATTGTTCTGATAAAGATTGTTTGAAAATACACTTTATCGGAGGTCAGCAGGTAGGAAGGTGAAATGTTTAGAATGATGTTTCGGTTGTATATGAATCTAGGTTCTGTATTGATGTGTCTAAAACTTCTTCGTTGTTTTTTTTTTTTTTTTTTAAAAAAATCAAAACAGCCAGCAAGAAATAGTATAATTGATGCTGCTAAAATCTGGCCAAATATACCACCTCCAAGTACTCAGCCTGAACCTCCAGCTATTCCTCTGTGTAATGGCTGTGGAACAAAGGGCATGGAAAAGGAGACCTCATTGTTGTTGGCAACCAGTCTAGGCAAAACTTCTTCGAAATTTGGTAAATAATGGTGTCGCATTAAAAAGTGCATTTAAGTATTCTCTCTCTCTCTCTCTCTCTCTCTCTCTCTCTCTCTCTCTCTCTCTCTCTCAGGTTTATTTGCTTTTATGTGTACAGTGTTTTGCATGCTTGTGTGTAAACTTACTAAATGTGTGCCTGCTGCTTGCAGAGGCCAAAAGAGAGGCACTGGATCCCCTAGACCTAGAGTTACAGAAGGTCATGAACCACCATGTCTATGCTGGGAACTGAACCAGCGTCCCCTGCAAGAGCAAGTGTTCTTGAGCATTGACACATATCTATAGCCTCCATTTGAGTAGTTTTCAGTATTTACACAAATGGTGTATTTAATTGCCTCTAAAAACTTCCTGATGATTCTAAGGGTACATTTGTGTTTTAAAGTATATGTGAGACTTCCTTTCCCTCATTTGGCAAAAATGTTTTTGATTATAGGCCTTTCTGTTGGGTTGAGGCTGTTTGAGACCAGAACCTGTATAGAAGAATGAGGAGTCTGTTAGATGAGGTGCTGTCAGAGACTTGGCCTCACTTAGATTGTATGTTTTGTTTTGTTTTGTTTTGAGATGGGGTCTCTCTGTGTAGCCCTGGCTGTCCTGAAACAGTCTTTATAGAGCAGGCTGGTTTCAGACTCACAGAGGTCCACCTGCCTCTGCCTCCTGATTGCTGGAATTAAAGGCTTGTGCCATCACACTTGAACTCAGCTTAGTTGTTAATTAATGCTCCCTACACATACTTAGTATTTAGAAAAATTTAGTAGTATCCTGATTTTCCTAGTTATTTTTTTGTTTTGTTTTGTTTTTTTCAAGACAGTGTAACCCTCGCTGTCCTGGAACTTGGTCTATAGACCAGGCTGACCAGGAACTTAAGAGACCTGCCTGCTTATGCTTCGCAAGTGCTAGGATTAAAGGCGTGCACCACCACTGCCTGGCCATAGTGCCATTATTAATAGTATTTGAAACCTGAGTGTTCTCAATCAAAATCATTTCCCTAAAAACAGTTACTGTGATATTTTATTGAAGAAAACATCTCTGAAAGGTTAAACCAGATGTTCATAATTTACCAGAGTAGTTTCAAATGAGAAACAGTGCTATAGTTTCACTTCGATGGACTTTTCAATTCTCTTCCATAACCAATAGGAAACTAGGCCTGTACTGAGGTAGACGCAGGTCCAGGGACCTTAGTTTCTGATGATCATTGGAGAAGCACCATGGCTCAGTGGGAGATGAGGTCAGACCATCACTGATTTGTAGGTTTGATGATACTAAAAATAGGAGTGGTCTCAGTATGTCACTGGAATGTAATGGTTGCTTCTTAGGCTAGCCAGTGAAGTTGGTATCTTTAAACTTAACGGCAAGCAATAACTTGATGTTTCTGCTATTTAGAATGATGGGTAGTTACCTATTATAATTTAGCTTGCTGTTTGTTTTATACTTTGTGTAACTTGAAGTATTAACATTTCTTAAGGTTCACCAGAAGTTGCAGTCACTGGACAGATGCTGGAGACCCTCCCCCCGATTGGCGTTTTCTGGGATATTGAAAACTGCTCAGTCCCTTCTGGCCGGTCAGCAACAACTGTTGTACAGAGGATCCGTGAGAAGTTTTTTAGAGGACACAGAGAGGCAGAGTTTATCTGTGTGTGTGACATCAGTAAAGAAAACAAGGAAGTTATTCAAGAGCTGAATAATTGTCAGGTAAGGTCTTTTGTTGTTGTAGTTGTTTGTTTTTTAAGCTTTGTAACCTGCTGAGGGCCAGAGCAGTAGCTCAGCACTGACTTCCCGAGGACTGGAATTCAGTTTCTAGAACCCACATGGTGGCTAACAGCCATCTGTATGTAACTTCAGTCTCAGGCATCCTACTCTCAGGTGCACATGTGGTACACAGACATACGTGCTGGCAAAACACCTACACACATAGAAAATTTAAAATAATGAAATTTGTAAAAATGTTAATCTGCTGTGGTTATTAGCAGAATAAGTACGTGTGATTATTCAGGGTGTTGTGTTTAAAATCCCAATTCCAGATTGGTTTAGTGATATTGTTATTTTTTTTAGAAGCTAGAATCTTTTTTTTTTTCTTTTTTAAAGACTGATTTATTTATTTATTTATTTATTTATTTATTTT
>NC_034601.1:10120398-10126360 GCF_900095145.1 Mus pahari | reverse complement strand
AACTCACTTTGTAGACCAGGCTGGCCTCGAACTCAGAAATCCGCCTGCCTCTGCCTCCCAAGTGCTGGGATTAAAGGCGTGCGCCACCACCGCCTGGTTTCCTATTCTTTTTTTTTTTTTTTCTAAAGATTTATTTATTATATATGTAAGTACACTGTAGCTGTCTTCAGAAACTCCAGAAGAGGGCGTCAGATCTCATTACGGATGGTTGTGAGCCACCACGTGGTTGCTGGGAATTGAACTCAGGACCTCTGGAAGAGCAGTCAGTGTTCTTTACCGCTGAGCCATCTCTCCAGCCCCCCTATTCTTTTCTTAAGGGAGATAAAAAGTTCAAGCAATTAGAAATGAGAATTAGGACAGTAATTTCTTCATTTTTTACATGGAGAACCAGTTCTGAAAGAAACTGAGATCCACTTGTTACCTTCCCATTTCCAACAATAGTAATTGAAGAGCTTCTTTCCTTTTGTGTTATCTACTAGGGGTCAGATGTTGTGGAACATTTCTGTAATCTCAGCATGTAGGAGGCTAAGGTGGGAGAATCAAGAATTTAAGGATAGCCTGGGCTACACAGTGAGACCTTTGTTTAAAAAATAATGTAGACCAAGTGTGTGGCAGTTTTCTAATCCTCATCTTGTTCAATGACCCTTTTGATAAATAATCACAGGTAACTGTTGCTCACATAAATGCTACTGCAAAGAACGCTGCTGATGATAAACTCCGTCAGAGCCTGCGAAGGTTCGCAAATACGCACACTGCTCCAGCTACTGTGGTTCTTGTGTCAAGTAAGTGTCAAAGTTTTAACCACACTCAATGCATGAGAATTATCAGAAATGACAAGCCAAAGAACCATAGAGACGTGAACACAGGGCACTCAGTGATGATTGTTTGCAACTGTTTAGAGAAGCGGTTGAGTCTACCGCCTGGTGTAGTGTACCCCTATAATCTCAGCATGTAGGAGGCTAAGGCAGGAGGATCAGGCATGCAGATTGGCTTGGGCTACATAGAGAACACTTAACTGAAAAACTTAAGAAAGAAAATAGAAACTCAGTCTGTGAGACCAGGCTGGCCTCGAACTCAGAAATCCACCTGCCTCTGCCTCCCAAGTGCTGGGATTAAAGGCGTGCACCACCATGCCCGGCCAGAATTTAATTTTTTAGTTGTTCTCCGTGAGTTATTGCAGGGCCAGTTTATTCAAGAAAATGGTTTGTTTTATTTTGTGTGTATGTGGGGGTGGGTATTATAACTTAAAAAATGCAAGATGAATAATTTCAGATTTGTGTCTCTCCAACGTGTTAATACCTACTCCCTGTTAATATTAGAAGGTAGCCAAGTCTTATGTGTGTGATATGATTGCCCTGTCATGTTAACATTTCAAGAAAAAATGTGCTCTTGTTCATAAAGGGGACAGTGACTGAACCTGAGCCTGGCCTGCCTGTCTTCTTGGACATGGCACTAGCTGTTCAGGGCTATCTCTGTTGAATGTTTCTAATTCTTGTTTTTTCCTTTCAGCTGATGTCAATTTTGCATTGGAGCTCAGTGACCTTAGGCACCGGCATGGTTTCCACATCATTCTGGTACATAAGAACCAGGCCTCTGAAGCCTTGCTACACCACGCTAACCGGCTGATCAGGTTTGAAGAGTTCATCTCTGACCTGCCCCCTCGGCTACCGCTGAAGATTCCTGTGAGTGGGTCTCTGCTGCTTCTGCTGTTTTCTAAGTAGATTCTGGAGACAGAGAGACTGCCTAGTCCAGTGGATAGCATCACAGCCTACTGTAGCCTTTTGAGCCTCTTTCTTTTTTTTATTTTTATTATTATTATTATTTTTGTTTTGTTTTTTTGAGACAGGGTTTTTCTGTGTAGTCCTGGCTGTCCTGGAACTCACTTTGTAGACCAGGCTGGCCTCGAACTCAGAAATCCGCCTGCCTCTGCCTTCCGAGTGCTGGGATTAAAGGCGTGCGCCACCACGCCCGGCTTTGAGCCTCTTTCTTATCTCATTTGTTTTGGGGACTTGTGGCCAAAACAAGTGCATTACCTGCCTCCTGTGTCTGTCTTGTACAAACTGTAAATGGCCATTAAATCAGTTGTATTTTGGCAGAGAGCTTTCCCATGTAGGAGGTCTTATGATTAAAAAAGACCAATTATCCAGAATATTCAGTCATGTGGGGTGCTTTTTGTTGTGGGAAATATTAATAAATGAACCCACCAACTCTTTGCGCTCCGGCTTCTCAATCCACTACTATGTTTTGAGAGAGAATTTTTTTTTTTTAATTAAACAAAGAGTGATATGTCGCAGGATTTTCCCTGTCCAGTTACATTAGGGCAGTGGGAAACCTGTGATTGGACAGGGGAAAGGTAGGTGGAGCTAAGAGTTGGAGGAGAGATGGGGAACATCTCAGAGAAAGGAAGATGGCAGTGAACTTGAATCAGTTTGGCTATGACCAGCCACAGGTCGTTATGCTATCATAATGGTTAGAATATTGGGATAATTTTTCTAATCTAGGTGGTCAGCTTTTATCATTATCAATTGGTTCTGAAATTATTGTATTGGCATCTTGTATATTGAGAATTTATTGATATATAAATATGATTGGCTAACTATAAGCATTGAGTCTTGTTTTTACTGGGTTACTGGGTAAAACCAGTGTTATGAAACCACGATGATGGCAGATCTATTTGGTTATTGGAATGTGGAACAGAGTCAGTGGGACCCTGCCGGGACATAGTGTTGTGGCCCACCAGTGCTTGGTACTAGAGCAGGAATGTGGCCCAGCGGGGCTGGAGAGTTAATGGGTTGAGAGAAGCAGGAGCACGGAGAGTTGGCAGGTTCATTTATTAATATTTCCTCCAACAGCTTTCTCATTCACCAGAGTGATAATGGCACAGCTTTTCTTTCTTGTTTTTTTAGCCCAGCCCTTTAGTAAGTTGTGCTGACTTTGCCTGGGTTTTGAGTTGCTGGTGTCACAAGAAGAGAGATTTTGTTGTTGACTGGTTAACATAACCCACCTAAAAAGAAAGTTCCCAATACAAAAGTATTGTTAGTGTAAAAACAAAAACAACATGTAGAGGACAGAACCTCCAGGCCTTCCTTGAGGGGACTAACTACTGTTTATAGGTTAGCACCACTCTCCAAATGTTTAAAAAAAAAAAATAAGTCACATGTCTTTTTTTTTTTCCAACTTAATATTGTAACTTGGGTGCATTTCTGTGCCTACTTAAAATACTGGTATGAATTTCGCATATTTTTAGCCATTAGAATGCTGACTGACAAGCTGGGGAGTGGTAGTGTACGAGTTTAATTCCAGGACTCAGTAGGCAGAGGCAGGCAAATCTGTTGAGTTTGAGGCCAGCCTGGTCTAAAGAACTACTTTCAGGACAGCCAGGGCTACACAGAGAAACCCTGTTTGTTGTGAAAGCCAAAATAAACAAAAAACGAACACTGACTAACAGTATGCCTGTGGCTGGCCATTGATTTGTTTAGGTAGTCTGCCTGTTACTGGACAAGTTTCTACAAGGGGTTTTTGTTTTTGTTTTTGTTTTTTTTTTATCATTTCCAGCTAGCTCATCCAGGGAATCTTTAGAGGGTGCATTCTCAGCTGTGGTAGTTCTGGGTTAGAAGTTATTGGTAAAGTCTTGTGCTCCAAGAAAGTGAGATTCCTACTCTCATCGTTGAGAAATTCAAGTGTCTCTTTAAGATGTTTGCCATTGTGGCAGGTTAAAGAGTACTATCTGCATATAGTTGACCTTACTAAACCTTTTTTTTTTGCTATTGTTGCCCTTGAATATTTTTCTATGGCTCACATTTTTAGTCTCTGCACAGTTGTCTTCATTCTCTTAGCGTTTGCACTGTTTATTTCTTGATGCATACATTCCAGGTTATCTGGAAGGGTTCTAACCATGGAAGTAACAGGCTATTGATTAACAAGTATATTTCAATGTCTTATATTTCCTGTGTTGTACCTTAAGTTTGAAATGGTTTCCATGTGATGTCTGCCAGTCAGTGGTGATCCCTCCTCACTCCAGGCAGCTAGTCACCAGTCTCTAGGTTGACCTTTTCTGGACATTGTATAGAAACAGAATTACTCACTATAGCTGTGCCTAGCTGATTATTGGAAGCAGCATTACACTGAATGGTTGTAATGTTGCTGTTCTTTCCTCTCATGTATCAGCTGAAGCGGACACATGACTTGTTCTTGTTTTGAAATTGAGTGTATACTTTTGACTGAACCTGATATTACACTTTTTTCCCATGCTTGCAGTGCCACACTCTACTCTATGTTTATAACCTGCCAGCAAATAAAGATGGCAAGAGCATCAGCAACAGGCTCAGGCGCCTCTCTGATAACTGTGGTGGCAAGGTGCTGAGTATCACAGGATGCAGCGCGATTCTCCGCTTCATAAACCAAGACAGTGCAGAGCGGGCCCAGAAGCGGATGGAAAATGAAGATGTCTTTGGCAACAGGATCATTGTGTCCTTTACTCCAAAACATAGAGAATGCTTTGAAGCCAAGAGTTCAAATGCTATTGCTGATAAAGCAAAGTCTCCCAAAAAAGTTAAGAACACAAAACTATGCCTCATCAAAGACACAAGTGAACAGTCACCCAGTGTCAAAGCCATGCCTGGGAAAGTGTTGCAGGCAAATTCTGGGTCTGCTACAAAAACCACAAACATTAAAAGTTTACAGGTAATTTTGATATCTCTTGCTTTCTGAAGTTTATGGCAGGTTTGGTTTCTTTCTGTGTGCTCTGGGACTTCAGGCTCCTGCTGTGTCTTCTTTGGTGTTTGCTGAGATCCAGTCATTTTACTCTATGTAGAATCTAACCCATCTGAGATATTTAGGTTTAAGGCCATTGCACTTGTGTCTTTATAGGAACTGTGTCGAATAGAGTCAAAGACGGGCAATAGAAACAGTGACCATCAGCAAGGCCATGGGAGGCTGGCAGCACTGCCTAACAGTGGCTCAGCTGCTTCAGTGCCCATCCTGAAGAACACAGGTGTGACGGAGCCACTTTACAGAAGCAGTCAGAAGTATGTCCAGTTTTTCTTTCGTAGGAGTTGCTTCTCTGAAGTTTTTGGAGACCTGTGACATTACTCTCAAATTCTTTGTGCTTTTAGAAAAGAGAACCTCAGTTCCCAGAGCACTGTCAACTCTCCCGTAGAGAAGAAGAAGAGAGAGGAGACTGTCTTCCAAGTAAGCTACCCATCTGCATTCAGCAAGCTGATTGCCTCAAGGCAAGTCAGCCCTCTGCTCACCTCTCAGTCTTGGTCTCCGAGGTAAGTCCAGTTTTTTCACCTATGGCATAGCTATACAACAGGAAGGTTATTGATCACTGCGTTAGTAGAGACATCTCTTACTGCCAGGCCCTCCCTTCAGGTTACCATAGCTGACATTCTGGGGCAATGTGTTCCTCTAATGTTCCTCTTCCATTTGGAAAGCTAGGTAAGTCCATGTCGACAGGGAAGAATGTTAAGATGTCCTCATGGTCAGGTGTGGTGGTGTGTACCTTGGATTCTCAGAATTTGGGAGGCTGAGACAGGAAACTCACAAGCCTGATGAGTTCAAGACCAGCCTGTGTAACTTATCAAGACCTTAAATAAAAGCAACCAATTAGGGTCGGGCGTAGTGGCGCACGCCTTTAATCCCAGCACTTAGGAGGCAGAAGCAGGCAAATTTCTGAGTTCGAGGCCAGCCTAGTCTACAGAGTGAGTTCCAGGACAGCCAGGGCTATACAGAGAAACCTTGTCTCGAAACAAAAAACAAACAAACAAACAAAACAAAAAACCCCCAACCAATTAGACAAGCAACATCTTACACTCTTTTGTGTGTTCAGGGAATCCAAAATGAGCTGTGCATTGATTGCTCTCTTTTTTTTTTTTTTTTTTTTTTTTTTTAATTTTTTTTTGGTTTTTCGAGACAGGGTTTCTCTGTATAGCTCTGGCTGTCCTGGAACTCACTTGGTAGA
>NC_034601.1:10098774-10120378 GCF_900095145.1 Mus pahari | reverse complement strand
GTCCTGGAACTCACTTGGTAGACCAGGCTGGCCTCGAACTCAGAAATCCGCCTGCCTCTGCCTCCCGAGTGCTGGGATTAAAGGCCTGCACCACCAGGCCCAGCTTTTGACTGCTCTTAATATGACACTTCATGGAAGGCTGTTGGAAACCCACTTTGTGAGACTTGGCAGATGGGGGGGGGTGGGCTGCTATAAAGACCAGTTCTCTCACTGCATTTTCTGTGCAGAGTTGGTTAAGAATCACTGCAAAAGCCAAGTACAGTGTCGCACACTGTTGATCCTAGCACTTGGGAGGCAGTGATCTTAGATTTCTGTGAGATCTAGTCTAGCTTGGTCTACATAGTGAATTTCAGGACAGCAGAAGCTACCCTGTCTCAAAAAATTAAAAAAAAAAAAAAAAAAAAAAAAATTACTGCAGAAAGGAAATGTGTAATTTCTCGTGTAACAGTCGACCCCAGAGCCTGCCTTCAGTCAGAGGAGTTAAAATTAAGCAAGCATCAGAGGCTAATTTTTTTTTTTAAGATTTATTTACTTTTTATTTATATGAGTACACTGATGCCGTCTTCAGATACACACTAGAAGAGTGCATCAGATCTCATTACAAATGGTTGTGAGCCACCATGTGGTTGCTGGGAAATGAACCCAGGACCTCTGGCAGAGCAGTCAGTGCTCTTAACTGCTAAGCCATCTCTTCAGCCTGAGGCTAAATTTTTAAATTTGTAAGACTAAAATGCTGAGAGTGGAGTTTGAATTCAGCAAGGCTTCCTAAGGAATATTTATTCCTTTTTGCTTTAAATATTTCTGTGAAATAGAATTTGATATTGAATAATTTTTTTATTGAGGTCCACTCGTACTTTAGACATTAAGCCTAAATCGGCATAGATTTAAGGTCAAACATATTGCAAAATCAAATAGGAAAGTCTCTTCATCAGTAGCTTCAGACAAAGCCAGAGTGGCAGAACCTCAGTGCCTAGAACGGTATCTTATGTGTTTTCTCCAGGAGTATGTCTCCAAACCTTTTGAATAGAGCCTCACCACTTGCTTTCAACATTGCCAATCCCAGCAGCGGTGCTGACTGCCCAGACCCATTTGCAAATGGTGTTGACATCCAGGTCAGCAATGTGGACTACAGACTGTCCCGGAAGGAGCTACAGCAGCTCCTCCAGGAAGCCTTTTCCAAGCATGGCCAGGTAACTTCAGTCTTGTTATTTGGGTAATTGGTTTGGATTTTTGGAAGTGGGTCATATTTTCAAGACAGGATCTCAACTCCATAGCTCAAACATGTGAGAGTCTGTGTCAACCTTCCAGTTGATACTATGGAAGGCATAAACCACAATGCTCAGCTTCACTCTTTCGTTTTTTTAAAAGAAGATTTATTTTTAAATTAGTTGTATATGGGTGCCCTTGGAGGCCAGAGATGTCAGATATCTTGGAGCCAAAGTTTCAGGAGGTTTTAAGCTGCTGGTATGGATGGCTTGACTGAACTCTGGTCCTCTGGAAGACCAGGGAAAGTATGATGTAAGCTCTTAACTGTTGAGCTGTTTCTCCAGTTGTGTATCCCAACCCCCACCCCCAGGTCCTTACTGGTTTTATTGGACTGGTGGAGTTCAATGCCAGAGGGCCTAATTGGACACACATAGCCATAGCTGGGACATGGATTTGAACTTCTTTGCCCTTCTCTGTGTTAGAAGAAATATAGAACACATAGTTTTTATGACATCACCCCAGAGAAAATAAAACTAGCCATGAGAAGTGCCTGTCAAAGATAGAGGGATTTATTTAGAGCTATATGCAGAAATGCAGAAACTCTAAAGCAGTGGTTCGCAACCTTACTAAGGCTGCCCTTTAATACAGTTCCTCGTGGTGTGGTGACTCCTCACCATGAAATCAATTCATTGCTACTTCGTAACTAAGTTTGCTACTGTCATGAACTGTAATATATAAGTATTTGATATGTATGACATCTAATAGGACACTCCTGTGAAAGGGTTGTTTGACCACCAAAGGGGTCTTGACCCACAAGGTTGAGATCCACTGGTCTAAAATAATGTTGGCTACATCTCAATGTACCCAGCCCAGTATTTAGGTGCAGCTTGCTTAAAGAAAGAGAGAAAGAGAGAAAAAGAAAGAGAGAAAAAGAAAGAGAGAGAGAGAGAGAGAGAGAGAGAGAGAGAGAGAGAGAGAAAGAGAGGAGAAGGAGGAGGAGGAGGAGGAGGGAGGAAGAAAGGAAGGAAGGAAAAGAGAATGAAGGAAGAAAAGAAAGAGAAAGAAAGAAAGAAAGAAGGAAGGAAGGAAGGAAGGAAGGAAGAAAGAAAGAAAGAAAGAAAGAAAGAAAGAAAGAAAGAAAGAAAGAAAGAAAGGCACCTAAGAAAGAAAGAAAGAAAGAAAGAAAGAAAGAAAGAAAGAAAGAAAGAAAGGCACCTTTTATAAACCTGCTATTTTGCAGAGTTGTAGAAACTTTGAGTCTGCCTTTGCCAGAGCAAAAAGGCAGCCTGACCAGGATAGCTTCTTTGAAGATCACTTTCACTGTGGTCACTTGCAGTATCTCATTCAGACAAGTTACCTTATGCAGGCCCTGACAGTTCACTTTAACTTTTGTAGTTGACAGGCTCTAGGTAGATACTGGTAGTGCTGTTTTATTTTGTCCTATTGTAGGTGAAGAGTGTTGAGCTCAGTCCCCATACTGATTACCAGCTCAAGGCCATTGTGCAGATGAGAAACCTGCACGAAGCAATCTGTGCAGTGAACAGCCTCCATAGACACAAAATTGGCAGCAAGAAGATACTGGTCTCCCTTTCCACAGGAGGTGCCAACAAGTCACTCTCTTTACTAAGGTAAAAAACATCCTAGCCATGCACTTCAGAATATAACAACTTGACCCACAGATGGTTTGGAAAATAATTAAAATTGATTTTATCACATTCCCATTCCTCTTGTATGCAATAATGGTTATTGTGAATTGATAGGGTTTGAAATATGCCCTCTATCTCTTGTTCAAATCATTAAGCAAAAGCCAAACACAGCTTGAACTTGGCAGGCCCTTGGGAGTGAAATAGCATGCTGCATACCCAGAGCAGGTTCTGAGACTCTACAGTAAAGCACAGAATCCTGAAAGTGTACAGTCCTGCCTCAGAATCTGAGTGTAGTGTCTTTCTGCTGACTGAGTCGGTGTAGGCTCTTGCGACTCTTAGTAGCCGGTCCTCATGCTCTGTGGGGAGCTAGTGAAGTAAGATCCACTCTGTGTTTTGGAATACCAGGGATCTCCTCTGTGATGTGTACTTGGCCAGTATTTACAGTTGGGGGTAGTTTCTGGTTTTGTTGGTTGGTTGTGTTTCTTAGAATAAAAATAATATTCAGGTTTTTGCAATGTTTGGGGAAGAGAGAAAAAGGATTAAAACTGCTAATTCTATGGAGCGAGGCTAATCACCCGTCTGGGTTGAGCTTTTTCTTTGTCTTTCTTTGAGTATTTTTAGTGCCTTTTTTTGTAAATGGTGATGAAGATGATACTGTATGCAGTTGCATGTCCACTCATGTGCAGAAATTCCAGTCCCATCCACCTCACACATACGCCACACATGACAAGAGATCATTCAAGCTGTTCTGCCTTCACTCAGAGTTAAAACCCAGTATATCTACCCCCATCCCCCTGTCCTCAGGACAGTCCATGATTTTCTGCTACACAGATGTGTGACATGGTGTTCCTGAGTCCTAGGGAATCCCAGGGAATGAATTGATCAGTTTTCACAGCTTGTTCTAAAAATCCTTTTGATTTTCCTTTTAACTTCTCTGAAGAAAAGTAGAATGTAACATTTCCGAAATTAGTAAGTTTACTTTGCTTGACATTGTGTTAATATTATAAATCTTTTAAAAATATATTTTGTCATATATTGGAGTGGTCTGTTCTCTAACTCGGGATTCTGTCCCACAGCACAGAAACAGTGTCTATTCTCCAGGATGCTCCTGCGTGTTGCTTGCCTCTCTTTAAATTTATAGACATCTATGAAAAGAAGTAAGTATTGTTTTGTTGATGCACTGGTGATTAATGACTTCCACATAAAAACGCTGCCATGCTCACCCTTAAGGAACTTCTCACCAGGAAAGACAAACAAAGCGGAGTGTGCTGTTTAGACTGGAAATATGACACTTTTTTTTTTTTTTTGACAACTTTCTTTTTAGCAAATTTAGACTTAAGTTCCTGTCATAGTTAGGGTTTTGTTGCTATGAGGAGACACCATGACAATGACAGATTTTCTAAAGGAAAACATTGAATTGGGGCTGCCTTATAGTTTCAGAGGTTTAGTCTGTTGTCATCATGGTTGCATGCAGGCAGACATGGTGCTATAGAGGTAGCTAAGAGTTCTACTTCTGAGTCCCTGGGCAGCAGGAAGATAGACACTGGGCCTGGCTTGAGCCTCTGAAAGTCTACCCTTAGTTGACATACTTCTTTCTGACAAAGCCACTTCTATTCCAACAAGGACATATATGGGGGCCATTTTCATTCAAACCACTACATTCTACTCCCTGGCCCCATAGACTTAATAGCCATAGCGTAATGCAAATTGCATTTACTCCAACTTCAAAAGTCCCCAGAGTCTATCACAGTCTCAACACCCCAGCATTCAAGGCCTCTGATACCCATGCAGCCTCTTTAGCTGTCATCTGGAAAATCGAGTTAAAAGGCAGATCACATACTTCTTTTTTGTTTGTTTGTTTGTGCAGGGTTTCTCTGTGTAGCCCTGGCTGTCCTGGAACTCACTCTGTAGACCAGGCTGGCCTTGAACTCAAATCCAACTCCCTCTGCCTCCTGGGATTAAAGGCATGCGCCACCACTGCCTGGCTCAGATCACATACTTCTTACATACAGTGGCACAGACTATACCTTACCATTCCAAAAGGGAGGAATAGGATATAATGAGGAAATACTGCACCAAAGCAAGACTGAAAACCAGCTGGGCAAACTCCAGACTCTGCCTGTCTGATGTCAGAATGCTCTTTAGATCTCCTACTCCTTTCAGTGTTGCTGATGGCAGCAGCACACTTCTTTCTCTTGGGTTGGTTCCACTCCATGTTAGCAGGTTTACTCGGAAAGTATCACATGGCTTTGGTATCGCCAGTATTTTGGGGTCTTCACAGCTTCACACAATGGCAATTTTATGCCATTGTGCAGGTACATTCCTGACATATATGCTTGACTTTAGTTGTGTTCATTAGTCTTGGTAAAACTAATTTCAATAACTTTCTTCTATTCTTGAGTCTAAGCCAGAACCATGTGGCCAAAGCTGCCAAATTCTGCTGCTTCTTGGAGCTGGAACATAGTCCCTTATTTAATTACATCTTCACCAGCTTTCTGTTTTCAATAGTTTCTCTCTCTGCCTAAGCTTAGCTCTCCTGGAACTCACTCTGTAGACCAAGCTAATCTCAAACTCAAAAGATCAACCAGCCTCTGTCTTCTGAGTGCTGGAATTAAAAGTGTGCACTACCATGCCTGGTCATAAGCATTTCCTTAATTCCCTTTTTACATTTCTTTAATTCCTTTTCATAAAGTGGAAGCTTAGCTGGGTGAGGGTCTTGCCCTGAGGTCACCACTCCCTTTATTCTACTTAGCAACTTCTGTCTTAGTTAGGGTTTCTATTGCTGTGATGAGACACTATGACTATGGCAGCTCTTAAAAAGGAAAACATTTCATTGGAGCTTGTTTAGTCTATTAGTGTCACGTAAGCACCTGAAACCTCAAAGCCTACCCACAGTGATGACATGCTTTCTCTCACAGGGCCACACTCCCTAATAGTACTACTTGGTAGGAGCTTATGGGGACCGTTTTCATTCAAACCACCGTAGCTTCTAAAGCTAAGTCTTTTTGTTTGTTTGTTTTACATACTAGTTTATTATTCTTCCAGTGGTGTTTGTGAGCTTGCTCTACACTTTAGACAGGAATTAGAATCTTCAGTGTCCAATGTAAAGTAGATGCATAGCAGGTATTAGTGGAATGAAAGGCTGAGTGAAGTACTGCAGAAAATGTGGATTTGCATTTGTTCTATATCCAAAGAGTTTTTTTTTTTTTTTTAGAAGGAAGGAGATCTCACAAAATCTTCTGTAACTCAAAGAGAAATGTCAATAAAAAGGAGGTGTAGGCAAGAGAGAGTGCTGCTTCAGAGGTCCAGCCAGCAAGGGGAGTATGCAGTTACTCTGAGTGATGAGCCGATGTGTGGATTAGAGGAGCAAGGGGAAGAAAGAGGTGTGGTGTAAGAGCTGTTCTCAAGAAGAGGGAGAAAAGAGGCAAAGTTCTGTGCCAGTCCCAATTTTGTGCTGATGTAATTGGAGTACAAAGAACTATGCCAAAGAAATGTTAAACCTCTCTGAGACCTGGTGGCTGGCATTTGGGAGTGGAGGCCAGAGGAGTTCAAGACATACTCAGCTCTGCAAGGCCGGACATGAGATGCCTGTCTCAAAAATTAAATAGATGGATGGGTAGATGGTGGATGGGCTAGAGTAGAGGTTCTCAACCTGTATATAGTGACCCCTTTGGGGGTTGAATGACCCTTTCACAGGGGTAACATACCAGATATCCTGCATATCAGATATCTACGTTGCTATTCATAACAGTAGCAAAATTACAGTTATGAAGTAGCAACAAAAATAATTTTACAGGTTGGGGTTACCACAACATGAGTAACTGTATTAAAGGGTCACAGTATTAGGAAGGTTGAGAACCACTGGACTAGAGAGGAAAACTGACTGCTCTTGTAATAGACCCAGATTCAATTCCCAGCACATGGCGGCTCACACCTACTTATAACTGTCTGCAGTGGATCTGATGCCCTTTTCTGACCTCCAAGGGCACCGTACATATGTGGTACACAGACATACATGTAGGCAAAACAAAGAATAATTTTTTAAAGACAGTCATTTTTTTTTTTAAAGGACTGGTGTTGGGTAGGAAGCAAGATGGCAGGGTTAAACATGTGGGACATGTTTAACAGGAAGCAGTTTGTTGAGTAGAAGGTTGTGTTGGGTCTTTGTTTTGGACATAAAAGTTGTAGGGCATCCTTGGAGTCTCAGTATAGAGAGAGTTGGAGTACTATTTTGGAGACTCTGTGTGAGAGATGTTGACTCTGAAAGCAATAGCTGCTATTTGGTGAAGAGGCATTATTTATGATGGGCAGGCAGGGAAGCAGATAGAACCAGAAGAGGTAGAAGGGAGAGCTGGATGGAAGGCTAAGGAATAAAGCAAGGTCTCAGAGGGTAAGGGTAAGTAAGGATAGTATATGGAAAGAACATGTCAGACATTGGGGGGGGGGGTCTCAGGGGGGGTGAGGTTTGAGGACGACTGACTTAAAGCCAGGAAGAAAGAGGTTAGAGCCTGAATGAATGTCAATCCTGAGAGGTTAGTTACTTTCTCTCTAAAGAAGACGGGAGCTTAGGGAGCTTAGGACCAAGAATAAGAGAGCACAGAGAGAATGCATATCTTCCTGTGTGGGGAGACTCCAGGGACTGGTGTTGGTAGGGACGAAGCTTGATGGATATAGGCACTGGGAATAGAACCTGGAGAGGTAAAATGGAATTACTAATACCCAGGCCTAATCACACTTGGTCCTCACTTAGCAGGCATGGCACAAGTTATCACAACATTTAAAGACCGCAAAAATTGAGACTCAAACTGGTTGTGTATCTTAACTAAGTTTATAAAAGGCTGATGTAGAGTCAGCATGTGAACTCAAATCTGTCTGCATCCAGAGCCTGGGCCACTACTCTCCAGCTATAGCAGGTCCAGATCAGGGTTGAGGAGTCCAGGTACAGAGGACAGTGGTCCAAAAGTTGAAGTCAGTGTGATGCGAACAGCTCTCTAAAGGACTGCACTTCAGAGGGCAGAGGTTGGAGGGGACACTCCCATCTTAGACACTGGGGACACTGGCATGGGAAGGGGCTAGGAAATGGTAGTATAGTTGTAGCCAGCAGGGAGCCATGTGGTTTCAAGAGTGAGTGAGCTCAGTCAGTAGTTTCATTTTACTCTTGGAGAGATGGAAAAAACCATTCTGTGTTGTTTTATTAAACAGGTCAGGTATTTCTACATAATCAAAAACATTCTAAACCAACATCTCTTTTCCTGTTCTTAGGTATGGACACAAGTTAAATGTGTCTGATTTATATAAATTAACAGACACTATTGCAATCCGTGAACAGGGAAACGGGCGATTAGTGTGTCTCTTACCCAGTAATCAGGCCCGCCAGAGCCCTCTGGGCTCTTCCCAGTCACACGATGGCTCCTCCACAAACTGCAGCCCAGTTCTGTTTGAAGAGTTGGAGTATCACGAACCTGTCTGCAAGCAGCACTGCTCTAACAAGGACTTCAGGTACATCAGTGCCCTCCACAAAGTGTGAGCAGGGAATGCTTTCCCCTCCTGAGAAGTCAGCTCACTGTTTGCTGTCTTTCCTGCAGTGAACTTGTATTTGATCCAGACTCTTACAAGATTCCTTTTGTGGTTCTCTCTTTGAAAGTGTTTGCACCTCAAGTTCATAGTCTTCTGCAGACCCACCAGGGCACGGTGCCTTTGCTAAGGTGAGCCACGTTAGCCGTTGGGAGGAGAGTGCTGATAGGGTCGTTCCTGAAGTCTGCCTACTGATGAAGCAAGGATTAGAAGGAGGGCTCTGTCCTAGGGTTGAAGCTTTGAGAAATGGATTGTGCACTTAGTATTTCAACAAGAAACTGGGTTTATGTTGAATTTTACAAACAAAAGTGAGAACAGTTTCCTCATTGCAGGAAAGAGATGCTTTCAATTTGAAAGCTGCACAAGTGCCATGAGTGCACCATTTCGCCTGTGTTCAGGTGCCAAGGCAGTAAAGGAGTTCAGTCATCAGGGTACATTGAACCACTCTGGGCTGCAGACAAAGGCCAGCTTGAGACTCGGTGGCCTTGACAACCCACAGTGCTTTATCTAACTCCCTACTGAACACTGCCCATGGATTTTTTACAGCTATTAAGAGTGTCACAGAGGCAGCACTCCAGCAGCTACTTCGCACCAGATACATTGGTTAAAGCCTGCTGTTCTGCCTACACTGCCCTTTTTCCTGACTTAACCTTTCATCCCTTCAGCTTTCCAGATTGCTATGCTGCGGAGTTTGGCGACCTAGAAATTACGCAAGACAGCCACAAAGGTGTCCCCTTAGAGCACTTCATCACCTGCATTCCAGGAGTGAACATTGCCACTGCTCAGAATGGCGTCAAGGTAGTGAAGTGGATTCACAACAAGCCCCCACCTCCCAACACTGGTAGGTGGCCCAGTGTCAGAGATTGAGCCCTAAACTCCCATCTGTCTACAGGAAGGACAGGAGGAAGCTGTGGGTTGATTTCAAACAGCAGCACCATTTTGACCAGAATGTCTCCTCCAGTCTTAAAAGTGTTAAGGACTTGGTAGAACCTGACTTCTGAAGATGCCAAAATTGGACCAGCAAGATGGCTCAGAGAGTAAAGGCACCCACCATGAAGCCTAAAAATCTAAGTTTGAACACCAGTATACACATGGTGGAAGGGGAGAGCCAGCTCCTACATACATGAGTGTACACACACACACACACACACACACACACACTCTCTCTCTCTCTATCTCTCTCTCTCTCTTCTCTCTCTCTCCTCTCTCTCTCTCTCATCCTTTTCTTTGGCCCTAACATGTCTTCCTTCTTAGGTTTGCGCTTCTGTTTAAAGGTAGAAGGGTAACTGGAAGCCTGGCCTGAGTCAGCGCTCTGGGGGGCCCTGGACAGAAGCCCCTGCCTAAGCCTTGTCATCTCCGCCCCCACTCTTAGGCTGCACAGGGCAGACTCCATGGGAGACTCTTAACCACGAAGCCCTTCTACTTCTCTAGAAAGATTTCCATCTCTTTTTTTCTTAGTTTTTGTTTTGTTTTGTTTTTAATTTTTCTGTTATCATCATCATCTTTGTTATCATTATTATTGGAAATAGTGTCTTATATAACCAAGGCTTGTCATAAATTCATAATCCTCTTGCTTCAACCTCCTCTGCCTCAATGCTGAGATTAATTTAAGGACATTTGCCATTATACAAGCTCTACTTAGGCTTTTTTAAAAAATAATTTATTTGTATTTTATGTTCATTGGTGTTTTCCCTGCATATATGTCTGTGTGAGGGTGTCAGAAACTGTAACTGGAGTTACAGACAGTTGTGAGCTGTCATGTGGGTACTGGGAATTGAACCTGGGTTCTCTGGAAGAATGGCAGCCTGTGTTCTTACCTGCTGAGCCATCTCTGCAACACCCTTTTTCAGATAAGCTTTTTTTCTTGTGTAAGCATTTTTTAAAAACCTGATGGTGCAGACCTGTTACAGCATTTAAGAGACAGACAGTAATATTGCTGTGAATGTAGTCCTCATAGGCTGGTTCAGTCCTGTTAGGGCTAGAATGAGGTAGGAGAATAGATCTGGTTCTGCCTCAGTTTCCTGTCCTGTTCAAATGACTGTTTACCATAGCTTTCCAGGTAAAATTTCAGCTCCACAGTTGGTTAATTCCATTCTTGTGGGCTACCTTCCTAGAGCCTATCTGTACTGTGTCTGTGGGAAAATATGATGAGTAAGTTACAAATGGATCTTTGAAATACAGCCAGTGTAGTCGGAAAGTCCTTGTTCATCTTTACTTCTACCATCACCCCAGAGTGCTTTGTGGGTTTTTGTTGTTGCTTTTTTTTTTTTAATTTTTGAGAATTAGGGCAAATGGTTTGCCTCCCTGTAGTAGGAGGGTCTGGTCATGTGGTTCTGTGTGTAGAAGCTGAAACTTGAAACCACTGCTTGCTGCTGCATAGTGATCCTGAGCTAACAACAACAACAACAACAAGAAGCCTTTAAGCCAGTGAAATCATGCCTAAAGCCTCATGGTGTTTTGTTTTGTTTTTCTTTTCTAGACCCTTGGCTTCTTCGTTCTAAAAGTCCTGTGAGAAATCCTCAGCTGATTCAGTTCAGCAGAGAAGTCATTGATTTACTGAAGAACCAGCCATCTTGTATACTACCCGTCAGCAATTTCATCCCTTCATACCATCACCATTTTGGAAAGCAGTGCAGGGTTTCAGACTATGGTTATTCCAAGCTGATTGAACTACTAGAAGCTGTGCCTCATGTGTTGCAGGTAAAGGATACAAGGGGTTGTTTGTTTAAAGAAATAAGTGTTCTTCCATGACTTCAGCTGCCACAACCAAAGACTCAGACAAAATAGTTCTTGTTTTCAGAAAGCCATTCTGAGTGAGCTAAACTTCTGTAAGAGCTTGCTTCAAAATGCAGGAACCCTCTCAAGTTTTCAAGAAACTACAAATTTCCAACCTAAAAGAATTCCTTAGAGGCCTGTGGGCATTTTCCTTCTAGTCTTTAGGGGCTGACACTTGCTTTCCAGCAGTGTTCGTTAAGTGCTCTCTACCTTTCATGAGTTGGACATTGGTCACTTGATTAGGGTTTATTGGATCTTATCTAGACTGCCTATATAACTTCCCTGAAGACAGTGTTTTAATAATTCCCTATGTGTTAAAAAGGCCTGAAAAGCTTCATCTGTCTTTTAGAGATGAAATTAGTCTTCTAGACTGGACACGTGCACTTCCTCTTTGTGCTCAAGATCTTTTGAAACAATGCCACTTTGAAACAAATGATCTTGGCCCCAGACAGTTGGGTCATTGTTCTTTTTAACTGTACATAGTGAATTGTGTCCATTTCAAATTGCAGACATTATATTTGAGGGAGATAGCTTGAGAGTAACAAGAGCAAGAAAGACAGAGACAAGGTTGACACAAGAACGTATCTTTTGAGTTCTTCATAGTATAATTAGAGCATTTCATTTTCAGATTCTTGGTATGGGCTCCAAGCGTCTGCTGACCCTTACTCATAGGGCCCAGGTGAAGCGCTTTACTCAGGATTTACTAAAACTTCTCAAGTCCCAGGCCAGCAAGCAGGTCATTGTGAGAGACTTTTCACAGGCTTATCATTGGTGAGTTGATGGGAAACTTTAAAAAAGAAAAGCAGTCTTTTGTAAATCTTGTTACTGTGGCAATGATTTTACTCATTCTCTGCCCATTTCCCATGTTAAAACATAGGTGTTTCTCAAAGGACTGGGATGTCATGGAATATGGTGTTTGTGACTTGATTGATATAATATCAGAGATCCCAGACACAACTATTTGCTTATCCCAACAAGATGACGACATGGTCATTTGTATCCGAAAAAGAGGTATATGGAGGGATGTTGTCTACCTCAGCAGTGCTGTTGTTTGTACTTTTGAGACCTGACTTCACTGTATAGCCCAGGCTTGCAGTAGTACTCTGGCCTCCGTCTCCTAAGTGTTGGGACTGTGGCATGAGCCTAGTCAGGGTTTACTTTTAAACGGAATAGTTATTTTGTGTGTGTGTGCGTGCGTGCGTGCGTGCGTGCGTGCGTGCGTGCGTGTGTGTGTGTGTGTGTGTGTGTGTGTTTGTGGGGGGTGCACTTTTCTTTCCCTCTCCGTAGCTCTTAATGGTTCCTTTGAAAGTGTAGTTTGTAACATTACCTGGTGCACAAAACCTGTGTTCTCTGGAAGAAGGAAAGCCATGTGCCCTGTAAGAATACACTGGTTAGTGGGGTACCTTTAATCCCAGCACTTGGGAAGCAGAGGCAGGCTGATCTCTGTGAGTTCAAGGCCAGCCTAGTCTACAGAGTGAGTTCCAGGACAGACAAAGCTATACAGAGAAACCCTGTCTCCAGGGAAGAAAAGGCAGACAGGCAGGCAAAGAATCAAAGGGGAGAAGCTGTAAGCAGCATTTTGTTAAATGTTTCCCAGATATTTGCATGTTTCTAGTGCCCATGTTATCTGATGGAGAATCCATTTTAGCTCTGAGAATTATTTCACCATGCGTATTTTAGAAGAAAACAAACACAGAGGAATGTGACATTTGTCTTTCCAGTTGTAGTTCAGTTAAGTCTGAGAGATACCTTATTCTGCCAGAGAGAGGGTCTCTGTCCCTGAGGTCACAAGCTTCCGGAGTTAAAAGCAGTAGTATCCTTTTTCAGTCAATTTAAAATGAACAGATGTGAAGATCAATATTTAAGTACTTTTTTGTTTTGTTACAGTTTTGATGCCTAGTAACTCCTTTCTGCTGATAACTTTTAACTGGAGATCAAATGAATAAAGAAACACATGAATGCTCAGAAGTGTGATTTTACAGAAATAACATCTTACTGCTTGAAGCACCCAGACTTCTGTGTCTGTCTTGTTCACATAGGTGTGGTAGACAAGATTTATAGAAATTGTCCCGATCTTGTAGGTGATGACATGTGAATCTTTCACCTCCCACAATAGCACCCTTGTTTCCCAGGATTGTGCCTTGAGCCTTTATGAGAACCACTGGCTCCAAGATCCTAGTTCTAAGTAAATGTGCTTATTGTGGGCTGTGTGGCTGGGGAAGACAAAGCTGATGTCTTGTGACTCTGTCAGAGCCCCTGCAGGGTTGGCACTAACCACAGTGCGTGGATGCCTGACTTACAAGGTGCTTTATTTTTTAAAGAACGAACTCAGGATGAAATAGAAAGGACAAAGCAGTTCTCCAAAGATGTTGTGGACTTGCTGCGCCACCAGCCCCATTTCAGAATGCCCTTCAACAAGTTCATTCCCTCTTACCACCATCATTTTGGCCGACAGTGTAAACTTGCATACTATGGATTTACCAAGCTGCTTGAACTTTTGGAAGCCATACCTGAGATCTTACAAGTAAGTGAAGAGATTCTAATTCTTGAACTGTTTTTCTGAGCAGTGTTTAGGGAGGTGTTACCGTTTCTAGTTAGGAGTCTGAAATGCCGCATCAGAAAAGCTGTACTGTTGACTGTTAGTAAATTCAGGTTAATGTGTAAATGGTTCTATAATCTCAGAGTTTATGAGGTGGTGCCTGGGAAGTTCTGTGAGTGAAGCCAGCCTGGGTTCAACAGCAAGACTCCACCTCAAAAATAATCTTCAGGATTGGAGAGATGGTTCAGTGGTTAAGAGTGCTGACTGCTCTTCCAGAGGTCCTGAGTTCAGTTCCTAGCAACCACATGGTGACTCTTCCAAGCAGGGCTGGATTTTTGTTACTAGTTTTATTAACATCTTTCATTCCAAAAGTGTTAAAACTTTTTGTTGTTATAAAACATACATAACAGAATTTACTGCCAGGAAAAAGAATGTCTTCTTACATGTGTGTTTGAATGCCGAGGGAAGAGCTCTTGCAGAAGTGTGCCTTCATAACACATTCCCATCTTAAGTGACCAATGTGTAGTGTTCCACGCCACTTAACTTTACATACAGTCATGTTTTCAACACCCCCCCCCCCTTCTGCCCTATGTGTTTCTAAGGTGTTGGAATGTGGAGAAGAGAAAATCCTGACTTTGACTGAAGTGGAGCGATTCAAAGCTCTAGCCGCCCAGTTTGTTAAGCTTCTGAGGTCCCAAAAGGGTAACTGCCTTATGATGACAGATCTGTTTACAGAATATGCTAAAACTTTTGGTTATACATTTCGTCTCCAAGACTATGATGTCAGTTCAGTCTCAGCTTTGACACAGAAGCTCTGCCATGTTGTAAAGGTAAGCCAATGTCCTTTCACTGTGACAATGGTCTGTGTGAGGTGTTGTGTATACTGCAGCATTTTGGTTGTGTGTACCCTGTGTGTCTTGCTGTGTGTCAGCTTTATAGCTGTGTGTCATTGAAACCTTAATAGGTACTAGTAGGTGGCTTGGTTTGGCACTTTAGAATTATAGTCTTCCTTTTCTATATCTATGGCCTTTCTGAACTGGCAGGCTGGCCCAAAGTTGAAGCCTTCCAGAGAGTTCTTTGTCTTCCAGGTTCCTGGGAGACTGTACCATGGATCATCCATGGATCCCGACTCATTTAGGAGTCATCTTGAGAACAAGCACAAACTCAGAATTGCCCTTGTGGTTGGCAAAACCCCTTTAGAGGGCACCTTCCTTATCTCTGCCCTTCTATGCCAAACTGACCCTCCCACATATAGGTAGAACAGCTGGACAGTTTCCAGAATATCTGCAGGTCTACAGCACAGGACTAGGGACGAACTTCCAGGAGGAAAAACTGGAAAGGGAAGCAGGAAGTGGTAGCATCATCAATCAATCAGAGGCTCATAGGGAATCTGGTTATATACTTATGACTGACAGATTAGAGGTGGGACCATTACAGGAGATGGGGAGGGAGTGACCAGTAGTAGTCCATAAGACTGCAGTAACGAGAGGTGAACAGCACTGAGAAGACTCTGAACAATGAAGTGTCAGGGGAAGTGGCAGCAGGATTTGCTACAGCTTTTGGCTAACTTGCTTGTGAGGGGAAGTGGGAGAACCACAGCTAATCACATGGGATGAAGGGAACCAATGAGCTGCTGGCTGATGTCCAGGTACTGCAGTTGAATGTGTTTGAAAGTTCCAAAGAACAATGACTTGAGAAGTGAGTAGACACAGGCAAGAAGGACTTCTGGGGTAGTGTGATGAGGAGGTGGGAGATGAACCATAAGGAGGGGCTGCCTTAATCTTTCACAGAAATTAGGGCTGTTGGATGGGATCTGATAAAACTAAATCTGGCCCCAAGAACTAAATGTTCACCAGGAAAAGAATGCTATGTTACCTTTAAGTGAAAGGTTAATGTAGTAGAAAATAGTTATAAATCCTGGCACAGGGTTTTTTAGACCACACAGCTTTTAGATCTTTAAATAGCCTTAGGCAGCATAATAGCTGGGCACCTGCTTACCTCTCCAAGTTACCATTTACTATTTACTACGTTCCATCTGTGCTGCTCTTAATTCCAGTTGAGCAGCCCTCAGGGCCACGGTCTCTTGGCCCTTATCCCATGGCTTTTGTGGGAAATATTAAAAAATGAACCATCACGTTCCTGTACTTGTGCCAGCAACACTCTCCCCAGTGGCCTCGCCGACCATGCACTGGTGGACAGTGGCAGACCTGTTTTTATCTATTGGAGACTCTGACTCAGAGCTCCAGAATCTCTCCACCCAGCTCACTAAGTTCCCACTGGCGGGTCTCTACCACACCAGCCCCATGCTTCAAATCCCCCATGGCCTTTGTGATACACCTCAGGCAAACACACGCTTTACTGTACCTTTCTTTCTTGAACCCAGAGGAGCCTCTGTGTGAAGGAAATCACAACACAAACTTAGTTCAGAAACGACAGTAACTCTGTAGCTGGATGAAGCAACTAAAATCCTAATCTTGTAGGCCTTATTAAATCTAAATCCTTTGGTGGCTAATCCTGATGGATCTGCCATTGAAACTGGGAGACTCATAGCTACATTTTGTCCTCACCCTATCCCTGTCCAAAAAGACCTCTCTTGCTGCCTCTCTTCCTCCATCCCTCTTACTCACCCAGTGATTAGCTCCTTTGTTCATTAGGGGATTGGTTCACAAGAACAGCACCAGGCCCATCCACAGCACACGGCAGCTTGCTTTCTTTCTCCTGCATATTCTTCTATTCTATGACAGCTCTTTACTCTCCCTCCTCCTGGCCCTCTCTCCAAGCCCATGAAACGTAAACCCCCACCTATGTCTGTTCTGCCCAGCTGTTGACATCTTTATTTACCAATCACAGTTAACTGGGGACCATGTCAAAGGGGCTATGGTACGGACTCCAGGTCTTGGGGCCCCTCACCCTCACTCAGCATTACAATCGACAGACAGTATAAGATACACCCTCAACAAGTTAAGGTAACTGTTTAAAGAGAAGAGGGATCAGAGCTTAAGCTAGAAGAGCTCAGAGAAGGTGTGACGTGTGGAGTCAGGGGTGTGGAAGAGCACTGTGCACTTTGGGGAGCTGATGCTTAGCAGGGATGAATGTGAGGGATGAGTGTGACATATAGCTGTAGGTCCAGAAGCTGATGGCTGGGCTTATGGTGGGAGCTGGCCAGATGACCACAGTGGAAAGGACGTAAGGGGCAAAAGAACTTAGATTATTGACAGGAATACCAGTGAACCTGTGGCCCTTAGTGCTAAGATGGACAGAAAACTGAGTAACAGAAGCCTGGCTTATAATCCCAGGACCTAAGGAGGCTGAAGCAGGAAGACTTGAAATTTAAGGCCAGCCCGAGCAATTTAACAAAACCCTATCTCCAACTTAAAAAAAATAAAAAAAAATAAAAATAAAAAGACTAGAGTTATAGCTCAGTGGTAGAGAGTTTGCCCAGCCTGCAAAGCCCTGCGTTCAGTCCTCACTACTGGGGCTAGGGAGAAACAGAAGCACACGAGGAAAGGATCATGTGACACTTGAAAGAAGATGGGGGAAATTGAAGACAGTAGCACTGTCTAGGGGTACAGGAACAGATCCATCTTCTCCTCTTTTTATGTAATTAAAAGGCAGGCAAGGAGTGTTACCAGAAGCCCTGAGGAGTCCTGGCAGAGCCAGCTTTGATATGTGAGGAATGGGAAGTCTGAGTTCCCTTTTGGCGTTCTCAGTCTCATGGACAACAATAAGAATAGACTCAAAATGGAAGCTGGAGGTTACTTATTAGAGTTTTAAAGAAAAAAATCCCCAGACTAGCAGACTGTAAATCTTCCAGTGTCTTGAAGAGGATTGAATGGAGAAAAGGGGGGTGTGGGTAGGACATGCCATTTGAGAAGCTGGCACAGAGGTCAGCCACATGGCAGGGAGGGAGGTTTACAGAAAATGTAAGGAAGCCCGAAGTACCAGGGAACATAAGCTTAGGCTCTGGCCATATCTGAAAGAAGAGACAGAAGAGAAGAAAAAGGAAAGTTAGGCCTTTCCAAATCAGGACTCTGAAAGATGGGCAGACCCAGCCAGGCTTCATGTTGACTTGTGGGTGGGGGTTGGAAATTCTGGAAAGGAAAAGGACATTGTCTTAATGATAAACCCACCTATCATTTAGCTAGGCCTTTGTCCTGTACAGCAGAATTAGCTGTTTTCAAAGAATATTTATTTATCTGTTTATTTTTATTTATATGGGTGTTTTGCTTGCATGTATATCTGTGCACCACATGTATGCAGTGCCCATGGAAGCCAGAAGAGGGGATTGGATCCTCTGGGACTGGAGTTACAAATGGTGTGATCTGCCATGCTGGGAATTGAACCCTGGTCCTCTGGAAGAGTAGCCAGTGTCCTTAACCAATGAGCCATCTCTCCAGCCCTTTTCTTAATAATAAGGGAGGGTTTAAGGGCATGTGGATTGCATTCCTTAACAAAGGTTGAGAAGGGCTGAGCAATGAATTGCTTCTGTCTTCCACTCCATGTCTACCACAGACACCCTATGATGTGTATGAATGAGTAATTTTAGAAGTAGGTAGAGACAGAGCCTGGAATGTATCTCTCTGGAGAAGTGTCTGCAGTGGAATCAATTAGAAGTTGAGGGATTGAAAACCATGATATGTATGACAGGTCCAGGTCTCCCCAGTGTCCACTGGCCAAGATGTTAGTACAGACGGGCTTAGGTAGATAGGAGGTTGTAAGCCAGGACTAGCGAAGGGTGTGGCTCCCTTGGTTGAGTGCTTCCTCACCATACACTCAGTGCTCAATTGCTTCATCTGTGCTGCATAAATTGGACATGGTGGTGTACATCTATGGTTCTGGCACAAGGGAGGTAGAAGCAAGGAGGATCTTGATTTCAAGGTAATTCTTGGCTACCTAGGCAGGCCAACCTGAGCTACATGAGACTCAAAACAACAAAAACCCAGTGAAGACCCTGAGCCAGGGCCAAAGATTAATTAATGGGAGGGTTGGTTCAAGTAGCAGAGGCAAGAACATGTGAGAGACTCAGTGCAACTCCTTGCTGCCCACTGGAGCCTCATGGGGAACTTGTGGGAAATGCTAGGCCCGGCTTCTCAAGCTGTGAGATCCTTGAATGTGCACTGAGCATTGTTGCTTCTGAAGCATGCCCTAGATGATTGAGATCCAGGGATGGGTTTCAGCAGCATGAAAGAAGCAGAGCTTTGGTTTTCTTAAAAAATAGCAATATTGATGTGAGTGGCTTGTACTGCCACCTGAGGCTGTGGTGATGTGACAGGTCCATGCTGCCTCAGAGAGCCATGTTAGGGTCTGAGGTCCTACTGCAGCCAGGATCTGTGTTGATTACTATGGCCCATGTTACTACCAAAGGCCATAGCCATGCTGATGTCCATTGTCTGTGCTGTAGCCTGAGGTCTTGTTGATGTCTGTGATTTGGGCTGCTTCTGAAGGCCTTTCTGGGTTCATGGCCCTACTGAAGCTGGGGTCTGTGTTTGTGGTCTGTGCCAAAAACCTTATGGAAGCCCCTGACTTACTTAACATAAGTTATGTTAACATAAGTTCCCACTGACTGTAAAGAGCAAGGAAGGTACTTCGGCAGTGGTATCAGTAACTGTAGATGCATAGTTGAGAGAAAGGGACATGGAAGGCTTCTGTGACAACTGCTATCCCTGCGTCAAGCCCCAGGACAAAAAAAGGAAACAGCTATTGAAAACAGGAGGCCATTAAGGACAACTCTTAAAAAGTATGTTAAGGATGCAGAAGTGTAGTTCTTGGCCATTGATGGCTTCTGGTTTGGGAAAGGAAGGACTCAGTTCTATTTAAGAGGCTAGCCACTGAGAGTTTGGTCATGCTCCAGTGAATATATAAGTAACACAGATTGAATTTGGGGAGGAGGTGTTACAAAGTGGGGGTGGTCATGGATGGACTGGGAAGTGAGTATGATCTGGGTGTATAATATGAAATTCTCAAAGAACTAATATAAATACTATGTTGGGGAAAAGGCAGCATTGGCAATCGTCTAGGATTCTAAGATAGTAACTCAAATGTTTTTGACTTGTGTCTGCTGATTGAGTGCCTGCTTTCTCATTTCTTTTTTAAAGATTTATATTTGTATGTATATGTGTGTCTGCCTGCTTGTTTGTGTGTGCGTAAGTATCAATGCAGTGCCTGTGGAATCCAAAAGAAGGCATTGGATCACCTGGAACCAGAGTTACAGGTGTTTGTGCCTCCTTATATGAGTGCTGGGAACTGAACCTGGGTCCTCTGCAAGAGAACCAAGTGTCTTAACTGCCAAGTCATCTCTCCAGTCCCCTCATTCCCCTGCTTTCAAAGCAGGGTATGTGAACAGCTCTACTACCACTATAGGAGTGAGAGTCTGCTACCATGTTCCTACCTCAGTTCTGAGCATGCCTGAAAAGTAAAGAGATGCTGATGCTGGACTGAGTCCAGAGTCCTAAAGAGGACAAGCATATGTGGCTCTTCAGGTCTCACTGTTCACAAGGAGCCATTTGGTCCTCACAGAAAGCATAACTATTGGGCAAGAAGCCTAAGGGGATAAGACTGGATGTACTGGCAGGTAGTGCGAGAGCACAGAGCTCTGCCTGCTGCCTGCAGTTAAAGGCCATGGCGGGTCCTTGGACCTGAGGAAGGCAAGAGGTCTAAATCACCAAGTGCTTGTCTCTGCTCTTGGTATTTGGTGCTCAGACAGCTCCCCAGATGATGCTATATATCTTTCAAAGGTTCCCTCAAGTTCTTTATCTCCTTGAGAATCTGAAATGATAAACTATATGCATAGCAGATGAAAATGCCATCTTTAAAATTAGCTCTAGGATATCAGAGAAATGCAGCTTTCCCTGTGGTCACTAGCTTAGCCAAGACCTGGCAGCAAGGAGGAAAGAGCCCAGAAGTAGAGAGAACCATGGCGGTGTCTTCCAAATGTCTTCAAGATGAGTAGGTGGAGTTTGGGCTTATGGACTGTAGGGAGGGTAAAAACAATTTCTACTCCGGTCTCATTCCAAGTGTTGGTCTGCTGTCACAAAGAAGCCCGCTGCTGCTTGTGTGTAAGTGCCTCTGTTGGTCTTAGTAGCTGGAATGGGTGATCTGTGTTGGGTTTGCATCCTCCTTTCTGTAGGTTGCTGATATGGAGTCTGGTAAGCAGATCCAGCTGATCAATAGGAAGTCCCTGCGGTCCCTCACTGCTCAGTTGCTGGTCTTGTTGATGTCGTGGGAAGGGGATGCTTATCTTCCTGTTGACGAGCTCAGGAGACACTATGAAGCCACTCACAGTACTCCTCTCAACCCCTGTGAATACGGATTCATGACCTTGACTGAGCTACTGAAGAGTCTGCCTTACTTAGTAGAGGTATGTGTGTGAGTGGGTCTTCAGACCCATCATATCGGAAACGCCTCAGCCTGGAGTTCTGTGAGGTCTACTCTAGTATGTGTAGAGCTGGAGGGGCACTAGAGGTCTTAAAATTGGCTGGACATTTTTCTTTCTTTCTCTTAGTAATGTTTTTTTCTTTTGGAATTAAAATATCATATCATTTCCCCCTTTCATTTCCTTCATTTCCTCCCCTTAACCTTTTCCTTTCTCTCTGTCAAATTCATGGTCTCCCCCCTTTTTTTTTTTTAAATGCATTATTATTTGCTGTTAGATTATTTTTACTTTATGTGTATGAGTGTTTTGTTTGCATTTATATATATGCATCAAATATATGCCTGGTACCCACAGAACTGAGAAGGAGGCTTTGGAGCTCAGGAAACTGGAGTTATGTTACTAATGGTGGTTTACCACCATTTAGGTGCTGGGAATTGAATCTATGTTCTTTTCTAGAGCAGCAAGGCAGCAAGTATTCTCCCTTTTTTTTTT
>NC_034601.1:10095362-10098739 GCF_900095145.1 Mus pahari | reverse complement strand
TTTTTTTGGTTTTTTTGAGACAGGGTTTCTCTGTGTAGCCTTGGCTGTCCTGGAACTCACTCTGTAGACCAGGCTGGCCTCGAACTCAGAAATTCGCCCGCCTCTGCCTTCCAAGTGCTGGGATTATAGGCGTGCACCACCACCACCTGGCGCAGCAAGTATTCTTAACTGCTGAGTTATATCTCTCTATTCCCTTTTTCTTTAAGTGGTGGTGGTGGTGTGTGTGTGCCGGCATACATGGTAGCAAGTGTGTGGAGGTCAATTTCCAGGAGTGGCTGTACTTTATACACTTGCTGAGGCATTTGAAGTTGTATATATCTACACACATACACACACAATGTAAAAAAATTAAAAATAAAAAATGTTTTAAGTTTTCATTAATCCTGAAAAAATAGTTAACTACAGCTTTTTATAGATGAAGATTTTTTAAATTTTATGTGTATTAAGTGTTTTGTTTGTTTACACATTGTACATATAACTGGTGCCTGTGCAGGTTGGAAGAAGGTTTTGTGTACTCTGGAACTGGAGATGCGGATGGTTTTGAACTGCCATGTGGGTGCTGGAAACCAAATCTAGATCCTCTGCAAGAACAGTAATTACTCTTACTGCTGAACCAGCCCTCCAGTCCCAACTTCAGCTTTAATAGAAACCAAACAAAACACTTTAGGGCATGAAAAGCCATGTGTATAATTTACTTTTTTTTTTTTTTTAATTGCTTTTGTTGGTTTGTTGTGCTGGGACTCAAACCCCAGGCCTCATGCATGACAAGCAAGCATCTTGCCACTCACTGAGCTGAGCCCTAGCACATCACTTTATTCATTCATTCATTCATTCATTCATTCATTTACTTATCTATCTATCTATCTATTTATTTATTTGGTTTTTCGGGACAGGGTTTCTCTGTGTAGCCTTGGCTGTTCTGGAACTTACTCTGTAGACCAGGGTGACCTCAAACTCAGAAATCCGCCTGTCTCTGCCTCCCAAGTGCTGGGATTAAAGACGTGGCCACCACTGCCCAGCACCTCCTCTTCTGGTAATCTTAGGACATCTGCTGCTTACACAGTACTGCCTACGCTCTCTCCAGTTCAACCCTTGGGATAGAATGCTATAAAGCAGGTGTACAAAGCAAATATTTGTTTGATGATAAATGATAAGAAAACTTGTTTTTAAATGACTGATTAGTATGCATGTAGTTTTACTATTTACAAATTGATATTTTGTTTTGCATATTGAGATGGATGTTCTGGTTTGTTTTCATGTAAAGGGATCTTAGATATTGAAATTACAGGATCTAAAGCATCTTCAATGTTTTTCAAAGTTGAATAATAGAAAGCTGGTATGAGCAGAAAAACACAGCTATTAATAGCATACCTCAGCTGCAAACCTTTTAGGCAGCACTTGTTAGAGTTGCATGGAAGACAGCATGCGTGGCACCGAGTGTGTGATGCCGTGTGGAGAAGTACTGCTGCAAACACCTTGGATTCATTATCAGTTTGGCTCTGGAAGTCGTTTTTGATGGTTGGGATTAAGAAACATTATTTTAAAGATTTATTTACTTATGAATGTGAGTGTTCTATCTGCATGTATTCCTGCATGACAGAAGAAGGCATCAGATCCCTTATAGATAGTTATAAGCCACCATGTGGTTGCTGGGAGTTGAACTCTGGACCTCTGGAAGAACGGCTAGTGCTCTTAACTACTGAGCCATATCTCTAGCCCTCAGAAACATTTTTATATTGCCAGTGTTTTGCATTCCTCACATGCAGTTTCAAAAGCTGGGTACCAAAAGACATAGGGGATTTATGTATGTGTTTGCAAGGATGACCACTATTTTCTGCCTCACATAATCTCTGGGAGATGAAGTCTAGTACCCACAGCCACTGTGTGTGTGTCTGTCTGGTTTGCCTCACCTTTCCTGTCTGCTTGCATTGGGATTACAGATTCCCTACTTTTGTTTCTTCAAGCTTCAACAGTATTACACCTGCAGAGAAATCAAAATTGCCTAGGTTGTTGAGCCTTGACATGAGCCTCTCCTAGGGCTCTGGGAGACCAATCTGTGAGCCCCTTTTAGAGTGCTTTTAGAAGCCAAGCTGATTTTGGGCCTTCTTCGTGTTCTTGGCAGGAGGCCCTCACTTCAAAGCAGACAGGGCCAGTCTCAGGAAGTTCCTAATCTTCCTCTTTCTTCTGGGCCAGGTTTTTACGAATGATAAGGCAGAAGAGTATGTGAAGCTCACAAGCCTATACTTGTTTGCAAAGAATGTGAGGTCTCTGCTTCATACCTATCACTACCAGCAGATTTTCCTTCATGAATTTTCCATGGCCTATACCAAATATGTTGGAGAAACACTACAGCCCAAAACTTATGGCTACAGTAGTGTGGAGGAGTTACTGGGAGCCATCCCACAGGTAGGTGTTTTCCTCAGCTTCTGGGAAGGTGTCTTCCTGAAAAGCCATTGCTGATCCCTGATCAGAGATGTAAGGTGTCACCCGAGTGCTGCCAGATAAGATAAATGATTTTAGTGTTTCTCAGTGACTTTTATAAACCCTTATTCCTGTGTGTCAAGTCAGTTTCAGGCCTTCCTTGTAGGAATGTGCTCAGTGGTCACCTAACCAGACAGGACACCTAAGCAGATGCCCTCCCTGAGTGTAATGTAGCAAGAACTACATAACTGTGATCCCTGTGCTCAGTGGATATAGAGACTGGCCCAGGCAAGGCCCACTTCCTGAGCATAACAGTCTTGGAGGGGCAGTATCACAGATGTCTGTGAGTTACTGTATAGCAGGAAGGCTATACGGTATAGGCTGTCATGGTAGGGAATGTGACACGCACAATGAAGAATAGCCAGCAGCTGTGAGAGGCAATGAAACTGTTCTGGGAGATTGCTGCAAAAGAATAAAAGTGAAAAGTGCAAGTGCTAGAGCCCTAGAGTGGGAGTTCTTCCAAGGTCCTTGCTCCTCCAGGCATGAGCTTCCCTGTACTGTGGAGAAGTCAGAGGAGCCCAGCTTTACCTTTGGAAAGCATTACTGCTGTCCACAGAAGAACTGAGGGAAAGTGGAGTGGGGAAAGAAGCTAATGTAGGATCCTGACTGCTGCCCAGGCTCCAGAAGGTATTGGCAATGGAGTTTGAGCTGGGCTAAAACAAATTCTAAAACCCAAAATATTCTAAAACCTTCTGAAGGCAACATGATACTAAACTAGGCAGCCCATACCTGACCTCCTGTGATGGATTGCAGTCAGAACACTTTTTCACTATATAAGAAAGGAAACACTTGCGGGGTGCGGTGGCGCACGCCTTTAATCCCAGCACTTGGGAGGCAGAGGCAGGCGGATTTCTGAGTTCGAGGCCAGCCTGGTCTACAAAGTGAGTTCCAGGACA
>NC_034601.1:10091134-10095295 GCF_900095145.1 Mus pahari | reverse complement strand
GCCTTCAAGCTATGTGTATACAATGTTTATGAGATATAGTTGGATTTCTAGTTTAAGTGCTCCCAGACCCCCAAGGTACTTCACTGTGTATATTCCCAAATCCAAAACCCTCTTGAGTCCAAGCATTTGAAACAGAAGGTGCTCAGCCTCTGGTGAAATAGTTGAAGAATGTCTAGGAGCCCAGGCCTACTTCCACCCTGACCTGGCTGAAGGAGTTGCTTTAGAAGCTAAAGAGAAAGCATAGGCAAGCTGTTGACATTTGTTGAGTTCTGACCCTGGTATGTGAGAAGCAGGCACAAGAGTCCCCACGCTCCTGAATATTAGGGTACTTTCCTCTCTTTTTCCACTGCTTAACCAGGAGTATGTCTTGTGTGCAGGTGGTCTGGATAAAAGGACATGGTCATAAGAGAATTGTAGTGTTAAAAAATGACATGAAAAGTAAGTAACTTCCCTTCCCCTCCCTGACTCTCTTGTGATTCTCTTACTGACCTTTCTCTCTGATGGGCACGCTTGTCTTCTAGACCGCCTAAGCTCATTTGACCTTTTCTCTGTCAATCATGAAGACCAGCCTACGGTCAGCAGGCAGATCCTGGAGGTGCCAGAATCCCATCTAGCCTCAGAACTCCAACTTCGAACAGGTACTAGGTACTAGGAGAAAAGCAAGGAAGTAGACAAAGCCTTAAAGTTCAGGAGGTGTTTGGGGTGGCACATGTGGAGGAAAAGGACAGTGGGCAATATCATTAAAGTTAAATATGCATTAAAATTTTAGATGTATCTTACTTTTATATATATGACTGTTTGGCCTGCATGTATGTGTATGCACCATGTGTGCATTTGATGCTGAGGAGATGGGAAGAGGGCATTGGGTCTCCTGGAATGGGAGTTAATGGAAGGTGGTGAGCCACTATGTGGTTGCTGGGAGCCAAATTCAAGTCCTCCACAAGAGCAACAAAGGCTCTTAACTTCCTGAGCCATTTCTCTAGACCTAAATATTCACTTTTTTTCCCAGTGGAGTTTGGTGTGTAGTTAACAACAGGTCTACATGTGCTAGTACAATCACAGGTCTACATGTGATTGCCTGTGTAAGTTCCTCAGAGAATATTCCCAATCAGGTGGTTGTTTTGTTTGTTTTGTTTTTCTTTTTTGTTGTTTTGTTTGTTTGTTTCAATGCTTGCCAAAATGACTGTTTAAAACTGTGGTACTAGAAGGAAAGAGAACCCAGCCCCAAATACCTTGTTACAGACTACCAGGAAGGGTAGGTGAAAGGATTTGTGCTGATAGTCTAATGACAGTTTGCTAGTGATTGCTCAGAGTGAGTGGGTGGACTGTGTGAGTTGGGTCATCAGGATTCTTGCTAGACTAGATTTGGAAAGGGTATAGCACAGCATACAGGCCTTAGGAAGGGATGGCTCAGGGACCTGAACGTGGGACATCAATAATAGTGGTGCAAATGTGCTTGTCTGGGGAACCAAGTCATGAACCACCTCCATAATTCTGTAGACTTGGATTTTACCATGTTGTATGGAGATCCCATTAAGAGGGATGCTCATATAACGTCACAAGTACCTAGAAGGATTACTGTTCCTTGTTCTAAGAGAAAAGTTACGTTTCCAGCATCTGACATTGCTGAGGCTCCTTACCCTGGCTGCCTCCTTCCACTCTCTCCAACCTTCGGTAATTTTGTTTCTCCCCCAAAGGCCCTTTTCCTTTTTGGGCCTCTTCAGAGTCCACTGTTCTAAAGAACAAAGATCTTCAGCAGACTGCTGGCTTTGGTTTATTGTTTGCCATGAGTCTTCTTTCTGATAGTGGCGTAGGTGTTTGGTTGGTTTTCTGTGTGTGTGTGTATATGTATATATGTATATGTTTATGTTTTTTATATGTGTATGTATATATATTTATATATATATATATATATATATATATATATATATATATGAGAGAGAGAAAGAGCATGCGCCGCTTGATTACTTGATGCTGACTTCTGAGGCTGAGGAAAGGCTCAGGGGCAGACCTTTGTGCCCATTTGATTATAGCTGCCTGTCTGCTCTCTGCAGGACCCAGCCAGCTGGAGCAGGAGCTCCTGCACCTGGCCAACAGCTCCCCTGTTGACCTTCTTTGTGCTCCTGTTCCCTCATGCCTGCCATCCCCTCAGCTAAGACCAGATCCTGTCATCCTGCAGCCCACTGATCTCATTCAATTTGAGGAACACCCTCAAGAGCCTTTGGGTAGGTTGCACCCTATATGCCAGACACTTGTCTGTGGGTCTAACCGATGACCCATGATGCCAGTGTAGGAGGTGTCTGATGAACATAGGAAAAAGCAATACTGTTTCAGGTATAAAAGTACCTGTGCTGACTATTCAGCCCCTTCCCTTCCTTGTTGGAGTTTCTGCTAATAGGATTTATAAAGCTGGTATAAAGTTAAGGGCCAGTGTCACTGGGTTGTGGAAGAGCCCTTGAGTAATGAGTCCTGTCCCAGGTCCTCTGGAACGTCTGGCCTTCCCACCATGTCTGAGGTTCAGCTGCTCCTTAGGCAACACCTGTCATCTGCTACACAACATTTACTTAGGTCCCAGTGGATTCTTGGACTTTACGAAGCTGGTCTGAACAAGGTTTTTATGGCTCGAGGTCCTGGAGTCCGGTGACCTCTTTGGTGGTGGTGGTTGTTTTAAGATGGGGTCTCACTGTAGCTTTGGCTGGTCTGAAACTTGCTTTGTAGATTAGGGTGGTCTCTTAACTCACAGAGATACTTATGCCTCTGCCTTCTGAGTGCTGGAATTAAATGCTGGTCTCTTAACATCCTAACTTAGTGTTAGCCTAAGGTGAAGTCCAATCAGTTTTCTTATCCTGTGGGGCTGATGGCCCACCACCTCTGCTTCTACAGGTTAAGTGACTAAGGCCTTTTGACTGTTAGTTTGTCATTCTGTCTTTGTCCCAGATGCTCTGTGGAAAGCCCTTACTTTCCCCTTTTGTCACTTGAACCTGACTCTTCCCTTTTCTGCCTGTACTTCCTTCTCTACTGTTGGCTTGCTTCCACTGTCCGTGATCTTTGTAAGGCAGTATTTGACACTGCTGGTCCCAGATAGGTCCAGGAGAGTTTGAAGCTGCTTATGACATGGAAAGAGCCAGTAAGAACATAGATTCACTGTGAAATGAGGGGTTGGGGACGGTAGAGGTGGAGAGTTGCTTCATCGTGGGGTGTTGGCCTTTATGCACATGTACACAGGAGCTCTTCCAAATGCTTGTGACAGAGAAGAGCAAGAGTTTGAGGAGCACAGGTTCCTGCCCATCTCAGAAGAACCTGGGGCTGTGTCATCCCTCTGTCACTATTACTTGGCCTGTGCCTTTGGCATTAGGGGTTTCCTGCTACACATAGAAGTCATCTGAGACACAGAAGTCTGTCTTTCTCGAACACCTGTAGGCTACATGAAATCTAAACTCTGAAGAAAACAGCTGACCTTCTAAAGTAGCCATGATTCCAAGTGGCTTTTTCCTTGTCTCTGGTGTCAACACCATGGCAAGCATGTGGCCTCTGTAAGAAGAATGGGCAGGCATTCACTAGCAAGCACTAAGATCCTTCTCTCTGTTGCCTCAGAACATGTACAGGAAGTTTCTGAGTCTTAGTCACCAGACAGAGGGACAAAGGAGCAGAGACTGAGGAAGAAAAACTGCCCTTTAGAGGTAGCCACTATGATGTCTAAAAATTTGCAACCTAAAAAGTGATGTGTCATTTATAAATATTTTATTTTTGTGACATACAGTATTCCCCATGTAGCCAATACCTAACTGTGACTTAAGTGTGACATTTGGTGCTTTGGTTGTTGGGGTTTGGAGTTTCTCTGAATAACAGCCCCAGCTGTCCTGGAACTTGCTCTGTTGACCAGGCTGGCCTTAAACTCACAGAGATCTAACCACCCCGCCCCGCCCCGCCCCCTAGGTGCTGGGTTTTTGTTGTTGTTGTTGTTTTTGTTTTGAGACATTGTCTTGACTTGTAGCCAAAGCTGGCCTGGCACTATAGTGATCCTGCCTGGGCTTCCTGAGAGCTGGATTTACAAGCCACCTACCACCCCTGGCTTTGGTGGGGTTTTGTAAGCTTGTTTTTGTTTTTTAAATACAGATGAACTGAAAACCAGCACTTCTTTTTTTTTTTTTTTTTTTTTTT
>NC_034601.1:10072518-10091044 GCF_900095145.1 Mus pahari | reverse complement strand
GATGGTTATGAGCCACCATGTGGTTGCTGGGATTTGAACTCCGGACCTTCGGAAGAGCAATCGGGTGCTCTTACCCACTGAGCCATCTCACCAGCCCAAACCAGCACTTCTTATGAGCCCTAGAACTAAACCTATTTACGTTTCTGTCTTTCTAGGAATTTTAGTTTTAAACCAAGAAGAAAAATCAGAAGTTCCAATACCAGTGAAGAAGGGAAACCTGTCCTGTGACTCCTCACCCAGCAGCCCAGCATCTGCTCCTGCTCCTGCTCCTTCTGGCCCCTCCCCAGAAACCTCCAGGCCACTGATCAGCAAGGATGCAGTGGAAAGCCCAGCCAAAAAGCAGCCCAAAAATAGAGTGAAATTGGCAGCCAACTTTTCTTTTGCACCTGTAACCAAGCTTTAACTCCCATTTGAACATGGAATTAAATTAGGATGGGGGAAAACTGTCTGACTCTACACACAAAAATTGGCTTAAAAACCTCATTTTATGTCTTGACCCCAGAAGCCACTTTCATTAATGGTACATAGGGAAATGGTTGTTTTGTTGTTGTTTTTTATTTTATTTTTTTTTTTAATTTTTAAACTTTCAGATAAACATTTTCTTCCTTTATTTCTCCCACTTATTTGAAAGAACTCTTCCATTAAGGAATCTGTAATATTTTACCAAATTTTTCTAGACTATTGTGAATTGTGGTTGGGAAGAAATAAGCAGAGATCACTCAGCAGGAAGTGGCTTGAGTCCCATTGAACAGTCTCCATCATTTGTTTAAGCAAATGGATCTGTGGTTGTTCAAGAAGCCGAGCATGCCCATGAACCTGTGGGTCATGTACTAGGGAATGAGTGAGTGGCAGGGGAGCCATTTTCAGGCTGACAGGAAAGTCCCTGGCTTCTAGGTGACTTGTTGGTGTGCCTTGTTTTTATGTAACTATGTCTGGTTAACCAGTGTGGCCTCATCCAAGTTTTAAAACATTGCCATTTGGGGATTCCATTTAAGAGCTTTCTAGAAAGTTATTTCATGCTTCCCTTCTCTGTCCGTCCCAGTTTGATAAGGATAAGGTTAAGGAAAGGAGATGGCCTCAATGTCATGCATTTAAAGTCGGTGTTTAATTGACACGTTGTGTGTTGAGAGGTGGTAATGGTAAGAGTCTGATTTTTTTTTAACTATGCATTAAATGCATAAACTGTAAATCAGCTGAAGTGCTTCAAGAGGCGTGGGTTCAATACTATTTCCACTAAGAAGAGATCAGAGTTCTATCTGTAATGTGAAGGCCAAGGTTGATCAGCCTATCCTTGTTCTTGTGATTTAAAAGTTGGCTGTAAATCTGGGAAGCTCTCTATGTGAAGATGTGTGTTCATGTTAGTTCATCTTGACCTCTTTTAATAGTGTCTGCTTTTACTGTTACTTCTCACTATTGGAAGCACGTTTGGGTTTTTGTTTTGTTTTTTGTGGTGTCTGATGTTGGCATTTGGGAAAAGCCAGCCTTTGTGGGCACTGCCTTGTGGAATGGCCTTCTCTCTGGGTGCCTGAGGTGTCCACCTACGAGTGGCCTCTCACCCCTGTTAGAGAGACCTGACATTTACAATGGATTGTATCTGTTGGGCGAAAAAGGCAAATCCATTCATAGCGCAGAAAGAAGCTGTTGGCACACAGTCTTCCACTAGTTAGATGACTTCTTTGGTGGGAAATGTTTATAATTTTTTTCTAGAAAGCCAGAAAATGGATTCTGATTTCATAGCCAGCATTTTGATAAAATGTCACAAAATTAAAGGCTGTAGAGAGATTTTTTTTTTTTTTTACAAGTTGAATTTTTTTGCCAAAATCTTTTAAATGAAGCCAGTGATTCCCAGTTCTTAGTAATATGACCTGCCCCAGATGGAGCTGCACTGGAAATGTTGTGCAGGCTTGCCACTCTTTCTGTGCAAAGCCGGAAGGTACTTTCTATGCAGGCCTGGAAGCACTTCATTTTTGAGGTCTGATAGCACTTCCTCTTTAAGGCCTCATGGCACTTCCTCTGCAGTTTTAATGCATAGGAAGCAAAATGGCACATGTGCAATTTCTTTAAGGCTTTTAAGCAGTGTTAAGAGTGTGAGTTGCCTTATTTTCAGACATCCTATGGCTGAGCTTGCCTGCTCAGACTTCAGGTTTGCAAGCATAGAAGGGATTATGGATTTGAAAACACTAGATGTCACTAAAGTTACTTGGAGTCCTCTCAAAGGTCAGGTTTTGTGGGCAACAAAGAATAGTTGTGTACAGTGAACAGGTATGTGTTTGCCATTTGCTAGAGTTGCCCATATGTTTGGGGTGAGTGTGACTAACCCTTGCTATTTAAAGATGTGAAGACTCGATTGGAAGCACGCTGAGTGTGGTGTGCCCACAGTGGCCAGTCCAATCACTATTTCATCATCCGGAGGCTTAGATAATGATGCTGTGATGTATGTACATGGAGATGATGAGACACTTTGTCTGAGTGGAAGGATGTACCAGATTAAATTTATCTGTTGAAAAGACAAAAGTGATCACCAGAATCCCCTTTCCATCTTCCCATTTCGTACTTTTTGCTTTTGATGAGGCTCGGGGGACAAGTTTTTCTTAACTGTCTACTTTGTTTGAACATTTTTTTGGGGGGGGTGGGGTTCAAGTGCTGTTTGTGTGTTGGGACCAAACAGTTGTCAATAAACTTTATGAGCAAGCATCTGTAATGAGTGCTTTTGTTTGTGGGTGGGATTATAAACCAGTCTAGTCAGCTTATTTTGGGTGACCTTGGCTTTTCATCTCTCCGGAAATATTATGCATTTAAGCTGGAGTTGTGGGTAGCTCAGTGGGTAGAGTGCTTGCTTGGTGCGCACAAAGCCCTGGGTTCAATTCCTGGCACCATGTAAATCATCTGTCATTTCAGCACTCTGGAGGTGGAGGCAAGAAGACTGGAAAGTCATGTCAGCACCATAGAAAGTTGTAGGCCAGTCTGGAGTGCGTGAGGCAAGCTTCATTTAAGGCATTTAAGGGATGCTGAGGGTTGAAACCGGAGACTGGACTATTGGCGCCATATGAATACAACTTGGATTTTTCCAGCCCTGAGACCTGTTCTACACGTGGAAGAGAACCTGCCAGTTAAAGCCAGGATGAATCCTAGGTTCTCCCTTTGAAACATATGTACTGTATGAATGTCTGGTTTCTGTTCCTTGATAAGCTTGCTTTCCCATTAAGCAAGTCTGGGAAGGAAAGACTTCCTATACAGTTTGAGCTATGAAGTCTCTACCCTCTATGGAAGAACAGGACAAGTTGTTTCTTGGTGTAAGATTAGGGAAAATCAATGTTACGCACTACCAATGACCACTGGACAATGCCTTCAAAACCCCTTTTACCATAGCAGAGTTTGCACAAAATGTTGAGGGAGTTGGAAAAATGGCTCAGTAGGTCAGGTGCTGACTGTACAACCATGAGATCCCAGTGAATCTCCAGCACACACCTAAAGTGCTGGGCATGGTAGCCAGGCCTGTAATCCGGATGCTGGGGGCAGACAGGCACATCACCAGAGTTAGCTGGCCTGCCAGCCAGCCTAGCTATAGGTAAGGACCAGGTTCGTTGAGAGACCCTGGCCCCAAAACCAAGATGGAGAGTAGTAAGACACCCAGTGTTGACACATATGCATACACACCCTGCCTCTGTGTGTATGCATATGTGACTCCTTCCCAGCTTCTCATTCCTGTGATTTCTTAGAAAATCTGAACTCTAGAGTGTGAGGTCTCCCACATTCCCACAGCCTCTTCACCTTTTAATTCCACAGCAGGACTACAGAAAACAATTGTTCATGATACTCCAAACATTACATAGATATATGGTCCATAAGGAGGAAGGTGGGGGGAGATTTTCACCCTTTCCTAAAGAGCCTTCTGTGTGGAAGCCGATGGGATCTGCACGCTGGTTGTCCTTGGACGTTCTCAATGTGAGAGCGAGATCTGAGTTTAGTTGAAGTGTGAAGGGACGTAGAGCAGCAGTTATCAATTAACCTGTGGGTTGCAACCCTTTAGGCGTTACATATCAGATATCCTACATATCTGAATTCATAATGAACACAATTAGTTGTGGTTTGAATATTCTTGGCCCAGGGAGTGGAACTATTAAGTGTGGCCTCGGAGGAAGTGTGTCACTGTGACTGTAGACCTCCTCCTAGCCACAGGATACATAGTCTGCTCTTGGCTTCCTTTCAGTGCAGATGTAGAACTCTTGACTCCCCCAACACCATGTCTGCCTGCATGCTGCCATACTTCCTGCTGTGATGATAATGGACTGAACTTCTGAGAGTATAAGCCAGCCAAGTAGACAGTTAGGAAGTAGCAACAAAATTTTGTGGTTGGGGGTCACCATAACGTGAGTAATTGTACTAAAGGGTTAAACTGTATAAACTGTATTAGGAAGGTTGAGAACCACTGACCTAGAGTGTTTTAGTTAAGCAGGAAGGAAATTGGTGGAGTGGTGGGGATACAGTGGGAGGTGGAACTCTTGGAGAAAGAACATCTAATTCATGGGTCAGTCTCCTATGGTAGAAACTCACTTCCTCCCACATGTACATGCTGGAAGATTTGCTTTGTGTCCTGAGACCCTATACAACTTTGGATCTTGGGGATATAGGGAAAAGAGGAGTCTGAATTGTGTGTCATATCACACGAAGGATGGGAACCTAGAGATGTGGCAAATCCTGTACTAGCAGATGCTATGGCTCAGAGATCGTACATCATGGATCCAGCCCTGGGGAGGTACAGGAATCTTGGGAAAGCACATGGCATGGCCTTGGCTTACAGAGCGGTATTAGTTGTGGTCCCCTGCAGCATCCCTCCTGCTTACCTCTTGAGAGCAGCACCCGCTCTGTTAGGACCATAGCACAGCTCAGCACCTTCCTGTTTGTGCCTGCTGGCTCGCTGGTGGCAGGCAGGTTCATCTGTCACATGCCTGATTCTAAGCTCCGCCTAGTCTTCTTGTGCCTGTGCCTGTGCCTGTGCCTGTGCCTGTGCCTGTGCCTGTGCCTGTGCCTGTGCCTGTGCCTGTGCCTGTGCCTGNCTGTGCCTGTGCCTGTGCCTGTGCCTGTGCCTGTGCCTGTGCCTGTGCCTGTGCCTGTGCCTGTGCCTGTGCCTGTGCCTGTGCCTGTGCCTGTGTCTTTCGGGCTGGATACTGAAGGTACGAAGAAATGAATGCAGAGAGACCTGGGTTCACTCAAGGGGAGCGTCACGGGTTTTAATCTGAGCAGTATAGCTCCGCAGTGAAGTCCCTTTCTTTGGCTAACCCTACTTTGCAAGGAGATTTGAGTTATTCCAAGCTCCGCACTGACCTGTCTCCCTCACTAGGATACAAGGTTCACATAATTCATTGCCCAGCACGTGCCAAGGACCACATCGACCAGGGGAATTACCTCACACATCCACAAGTTGAAACATGCCTGATGTTTCTTAAGCTCGCTGGCCTCGGCACCCTGACCCAGCCATTATGCTCACCTGCTGCCTTGTGCGGGACAGCTGAAGAGTTCTGGTGCCGGAACCCAACTCCATCACTTGCCTGTTATATGACTTTGAGTTCATCACTTCTCCATCCTGAGCCTCAGTTTCCTCATCTACCAACTGGGGAAGATGGCCCTACTGCTCTGCAGTATCGCAGGAAGCTTTGCCTGGGCTTCACTCTGCACAGTCTTTCTTCTCTGGCGGTTCCTGCTCAGTTTGTATCTAGTCCCTTAAGTCAGTATGAACCAAGGCATGAAGCTAGGACTGGGAAGAGGGTGCAGAAAAGGATTGGATTGTAAGAAAGCTGGCCTGGGTCCCTGGCCTTTGCCATTGTGCCCGTGGGAAGGCACAGGAGGGTATCAAGCAGCAGACCTGGTTACATGGGTGCTTTAGGCACAGCATGATCTGTCTAGAGGTGGAGACGTGGGAAGAAGGGCTGGCTGGTGAGGAACTTGAGGTGTTCTTGGCAGGGGAAATGGTGTCTAAAGATCTAGGAGACATGCCAACAGAGAGGGTGGGAAGAGGAGCCAAAGAACTGAAGGAAGTCTGTGGTCTCGGTGTCGGGAAGTAAGGCTCAGGGTACAGGAAGAGGTGGGCTGCATAGAAGAGTACTGAGTTTTCTTTCCACATGAAAATAGCTTAGGAAGAATCCGTAGGCTGCTGTGGAGAGAGGAGTAATGAAGGGTTAACGCATGGTTGTAGTTGATAAAAGTTGATAAAGCAATGACAGTGGCTACCTTAGGAGAGGCTACATTCTATAGATACTTATGAAGTAGGTGCTAGAGACATAGCAATGGAAAAGAAATTAGTAATAGGTCACAAGAGGACATGTCCTAGGATAAACGTGGGCAGCTGAGAACAGGGGATACCCTTCCCTAACGTGGAAATACTTAGAAGAAACTTAGTAACAAGGTAGACCAAGTCACCTGATTTTTTTCCCAAAGATTTATTAGCGTTCAGGGGGACAGTTGGGACTGGGATGTTCTCATGATGCAATATGAGTGTGAAGATCAAAGAAGAATTTTTAGGAATCAATTCTCTCCTTCTACAGAGGCTCCACCTCAGGTCATCAGGCTTGTATGGCAAGAATTTGGCCTGCTGAGCCATCCTGTCAGACTGAAGTGGATTACTTTCACCTTAAGTTTCAGAGAGTAAATATTTCAGGACCTGGGGGCCGTGTGCTCTTTAATACTCAGCTCTACCATGTATCACAGAAGCCCCTAAAGATGATCTGTGACTGAGTGTGACTGACTTTTTTTTCCAATAAACTTTATTTCTGAGAGCAAGAGCAGTTTTCAGTGATCAGGAACACTGGTCGCTCTTCCAGAGGACCTAGGATCAATTCACATGGCAGTAGCAGCTGTCATAAGTCCTGTCCCAGGGAATCTAATACCCTCTTGGACTCTGTAGGCACTGCATGCGAGGCAATGCAAACACCCATACACATCGAATCAAAATAAAGGTTTCAAAAAATTTTATTTACAAATTCAGAAGGCGGGCATACCTTAGATGACAGCTTGCCAATCTTTGTTTTAGGCTATGTTACTTTAACGTGCACGTTGTATTCCAGTGTTGATTCAGAGCAAATCTGAGCTTAGGAGGGACATCCAGGTCGAAAACCAAGTCTAGCTGTGTAGGTAGCCATCCAAGATGTTTGAGAAGTGGAAAAGAGAAAAGACCGGGCCTGGTGAGGATCCCCAAGCATCAGGAAGGTCTAGCAAGCAGAGAGTAGAAAGTCTATAACCCTTGCATTAAAGCGGAAAGAACAGGACAGCTACAAGTCTGAAACAGCCTGGGGCCAAGCTGTTCTAGGAACTCAGTTTAACTGACCAGAGGTACATGGCAAGAGGCCATGTAATAAGAAGCCAGAAAGGCGGCTCAGCAGTTAAGAGTGTCATTTTGTAGAGGACTCTAGTTCAGTTCCCAGCTCACAATCTCCTATAACTCTGGCTCCAGGGAGATATCACCCTGACACCCTCTTCTGGCCTCCATAGTTACCTGTACACATGCAACATCCACATATACACACACATATAAACACATACCTGTAAATCAAAATGAAAAGTTCAAAATTAAATAAGTAAAATACAGGGGGCTGGAGAGAGGTGCTCCTGGGAGGTAGGAAGCACACCTAGAGACTGAGGTAAATAAAGCATGTGTCTCTCACAGGCACCAGAGACCATGAGGCTGACTGATGGGCACCAGCCTGATGTCACCTAGGAACAAGATTATATTCCTGATGAGAGGAGGTAGCTTTGAGAGAGCGTCAAAGGGCAGATCATTAGATTCAAGAAGTTTGCCAATAGCTCAGTAGTAGAGCACTAACATGTACAAGTCCCAGCCCCAGAAGGAAAACAGATACATTCAGGAGGCAACTGGAGATTAGAAAGATGGATATGGCACGTCTATGGCCACCTCTAAAGAAGTAAGTTAGGAAGATGCTGAGAAAGATGGCAATGAGGGCAGAGAGGTATTTGTTTAAATGGGAGATGTGTTTGAATGCAGTAAGAAGAAAGTAGACTGTCAGGGATAGAGGAGCATGAGCAATGAAAGATGATTCCCCTACTAGCTGTCATAGGATTCAACTATGGAATCCTGCCATTTCCTCAACTGTACAGTGGGGATAGTAATAGGATCTGCCTGATGGGAGACACTACAAGTTGATGTGCGTATGGTACTAAGTGCCATGAGTAGGATTCCTGTTGCCATCCTCCTTGATGCCTTCCAGAAGGATCAAGTCTGGGTGTGGAGGGTCCCATGATCTTCAAGATTCACCAGCTTTGTGGTAACCCTCCTGATCCAAGATCATCATCTCTCAATTTCATCTGGTCCTGTCCTGCTTAAAGCCCAAATAGATGTTTGTTAGCTTTTATAGTTTTGTATATGAGATTGTGTGTGTGTGTGTGTGTGTGTGTGTGTGTGTGTGTGTGTATGTGTGTGTATGCACATGTGCAAAGCTGCCCACTGGATGTCAGAGGACAACTTTCAAGAGGCAGTTTTCTCTTAAGACAGCATCTTTCTTGTCTGCTGTGCTGTGTATTTCAGGCTCCCTGACCAGAAAGCTTCCGGTTGAATATCTTGTTCCTGCTTCTCCTCTCCTGTAGGAGTGCTGGGATTGCAAATGCCTTCTATTTCATCTGAGTTTTTAGGTGGGTGTGGTAGTTTGAATGAGATATCCCCTATAAGTCTTGTGGCTTTGAATACTGGTTGGTTTCTGTTTGGTGGTTGTTTTGGGGGAAGGGATCAGGAGGTTGTCACTAGATGTGGGCTTTGAGGTTCCAAAAGACCTCCCCCCCCCCATTCCTAGTGTGCTTTTTGTTCCCTCTGTGGTTCAAGATGTGCGCTCTCATCTGTTCCTGCCACCGCAATGCCTCACTGCATCACAATGAACTAGAATCATAATCCCAGTTAAATGTTTTTTAAAAATCAGTTTCTTGATCATGGTGTTTTATCACAACACTATAAAAGTAACTAATACAGTGGGATATGGGCATGAAACTTAGATTATTAACTTATGTGACAAGTAGTTTTACCCACGAAACCATCCTGCTGGCCCTAGATACTCATTTTCAAAACTAGTAAAGGAATAGCAGGAATATAATACAGGTCTTCTACAAACTCAGTGGGAGTACTGGTTGCTGGGAGCTTAGAGGGGTAAGTACTGAAGGCAGTGAGGGACTGATTCTCGGTCCCTTGGCTTGCTATGTTTTCCATGTGGAAGGGACAACAGAGCCCTCTGTGCGGTCTCAGTGTTTTGAGTTAGAGTGTGAAGGCGTCTAAGAAGTTGGATAAGAAATCGGACCTAATTTTATATCTACCTGTGATGGTTCATCATATCAGCTTGATTGGATTAAGAGGTACCTGGGGGATCAATAAGGCATACCTCTAAGTGTGTCTATGAAGGTGTTCTAGAGCGAGAAGACCTACCCTGAATATGGTAGAACCCCATCTTACAGTTGTGCGATTCCCAAATGGACTAGAGGTGGGAAGTGAGGTGAGACAGGCATGGTTACCCACTGTGAGGTGTGGTGCTCTTCCAACATTTGGACACTGCCATCCTGTACTGCTCAGATGTATAGAGCCAAACAAGCACGAACAGAGCAATCTGAAGAACCCCAAGTCTTCGTCCTTCAGGCTGCTTGCGTCAGGTATTCTGTGGGCTTCAGAGTGTGGTCTTAACTGAAGTAGGAGCTTTGGGTAAGATTGTAAAGTCAGACTGAGCTAGGGGGCTGCAAACTCCATCAGTGGTGTCTCATGGTGAGAGGGGATGCACAGAGGAGAATCCCTGGAGACAAAGGTAGGGATGGACACATTGAAGCCAACCAAGGTCCAAGATTTCTAGGAACTCGATGAAGCAAAGAGGGCCTCTGCACACACACAGCCTCGGCAAGGAAAGCTGTAGAGAGCCCTTTGGGCTGGATTTCTGTGGTGCTAAGTCCCCAGTTTGTGCTCAGTTTGTTATTGTGGTTATTCTAGGACCCCCCATGTAACCTGGTATCACACATGGTCTAGGGTACTGAAGGAGGACACAGTGTCCTCTAAGGTCAGTATTTTGATAAACATTCATCTCCACTGTTAGCTTGTCAGGGTGTAGCTTGTGGGCCGAAGGAGAAACTCGCCTGAGACAGCTTGCAGGGCCTGATGCGCACTGTCTACCTACAAAATGCCAAGCCCCACAGCTGGAACCGCAGTCCCCTCCGCTGTGACGATACTATAGATCCACTCCAGATTCTCACTGCTTTTTGTTTTATTTATTTATTTATTTATTTATTTATTTATTTATTTATTTATTTATTTTTGAGATAGAGGTCTTATTTAGCTTTAAATTCAACATGTAGCCAAGGATGGCCTTGAACTTCTGAACCTCCTACCTCCACTCCCTCCCTTTCTCCCAGTTCTATGAGTCAAGACTTGCACTACTACATCCAGCTTACACACAACTTGGGATGGAACCCAGGGCTTTGCGCATACAAGACAAGCACTCTACCTACTGAGCTTTATACCAGGCCAGATTTACAAATATTTTGAAAATTATTCTCATCAATGACCAATAATTTTACTTCTAGTTTATCTTTAAACAAAAAAAAGAAAAAGACAAAGACAAATTCAGGTGAAGATTTAGCTCCTCAGGATGTTGATCATGACCTCATTTATGATATGGGAAAACATAGGGAAGGTCTAAATGTCCAGTATTGAGGCAATGGTAAAATAGACAGCAGTATAGCCACAGATGGAGTACTGAGCAGCCATTATAAATATGAAGCATGTTTAATGCTAACAAAGAGCTTTGAATGATGGAGGAGGAGCCTACTTGGTATAATAATAACTGAAAAGAAAGCTGAGTATAAAATGTTTCAATATGATGCAAATCATGACAAAAGAAATGTATGAGAAGCTGGGCATGGTGGCACACGCCTTTAATCCCAGCACTCAGGAGGCAGAGGCAGGCGGATTTCTGAGTTCGAGGCCAGCCTGGTCTACAAAGTGAGTTCCAGGACAGCCAGGGCTATACAGAGAAACCCTGTCTCGAAAAACCAATTAAAAAAAAAAAAAAGAAATGTATGAGAAGACTTGAGGACAAAGGTCAAAATATCAGAGGTCACAAGGAAAACTGTGAATAGATAAATTTTTATATACTTTCTGTACTTTTAAAATGATTTTCTAAGTATATGAGTTATATCTATAATTAAAAAAAAGGTAAGAACATTTAAAATGTTGTGTGTGTTTTTCATTTTTATTTTCTCTGATGGATAGTTTGTACATCAGCAAATCTTGACTGGTGCTAAGAACTTAGGCCAGTCATAACACACATACACGCACAGAGTTCACACAGGCTGTGCCAGGCTGGCCATTTAAAATGTACATCAAGTTACACAAGAGGAATTGTGGGGCTGGTTCAAACACGCCACCAGACAATGGGACATAGTTGGGTCAGGCTTCCTGTCAGTGTGCGTTGGGCCAGCGGTGTGACCTTCCCACTTGTACTCACTTGCAGCAGCCCTGGGTGAAGAGGGTATGGGTTGGTTTCTTTCCTGGGTCCCCTTCTCATTCACTCTGGTCTTGATATTGGTCCCTGCGGTTCTCTGCTACCTGGTCCAAGCACTGGATCTGCTTTTGGTCACAACTCCCTACTCTGCTCCACTGTGGGCTGGACATGGCAAATCAAGGAAGAGCCTGGATTCTGGCAGATACACACCAGGCTGGGATGGAGCAGGAGGTGTAGACCCAACACCACACACACTCGGCTTTCATAGACAGGCCAGTGTCACTAGGGAAGTGATTACAATGGAGCCTAAGAGATGTGTGGGCTGTGTGGAACCCTCCAAGCCACAGTCCCGGGGAGAGGGCAAACAGGGAACGGGACTTGTATCTGACAGCAAAGCTGGGAGGGTAGGTGGGGAATGGGTCCAACGCAGTGCTAGATTATTGAAATTCACAGCTATACACACCTGGGACTATGCCCCTTGCCCAGTTCATTTGCATGGTAGGTTAGATACACCTAGAGAAAAGTGAAGGTATATTGTTTTAAGGGAGGGGCTTTTGTGGTGGTTAGATAAATGATAAGACAGACTCCTGGGTTGGGCATGCTCTGGGGAGGGTCATGCGACAGTGAAGGGCTCTCTATTGCTAAACACTGTACAGACTGGGCCCACCTGCCATGCCCATAGCCCCTGATAGCAGTCATGGGCTTGCTGTCAACCCCTTCTGCCTTGGAAAGCTCTTGCACCCCTGTGAAATGGGGGCTATGAGGACAAGAGGGTGGGAGGGAGGGTCCCCACAGCTCTGGGGCACCCACATAGGGGCTACATGATGTTGCACTGGGTGGTCCCACAGCAATCCTTGATGAGTGCCAGCCCTGTCTTGGCCACTGTTGGCTTGCTAGGTGGGGGCTCTGCCTTCTTCTCTGCCCGGGAGCCTGCAGCAATGGAAAAGCAGAGAGAGAAACAGAGAAAGGTAAGGAGAAGAAAGCCTTGGCTAATGGCAGTCCAACCCAACCCAACCCTAGCCATGACTAAGCCTTATCCTGGCAGTGTGAAGAACTGCTATGCATTTCCTGCCCATCATTCCTGGACCCTCTTGTTACTCATTCTTTAGGTTCCAAGTGCAGTATTAGCCCTATCTCCTAGTCAGTTCCTCTCATCGCATTAGCTTCCAGGTCTAGCACAGGATAGATGGAAAGGTTTGGTCAAGGCAATTCAACATGAGAGCTCATACCTTTCGATTTAGGACAATGCTCATGTTATCTTTTCAGAACACTGTACTGGTCATTCTCCAGTTATCCTCTTCAGAATACCCATTAGATGTAAGTTACAGCTTGCCATTCAGTCTCCTCTGTTTGTAGAAGCTGCTCTATTTCCCACCACTTACTGTTTGTTCAGTACAGGGAGCCCCTAGACTCAAGGCTGAGTAATCTGCTCAAGGCTGCCTTACATTTTAAGAAGCATACTTTCAAATGTGTTTCCTTATTCTATCCACTTATTTTTTTCCAGTGGACATTTTATTAATGGGTTTAATGTTTCAGAAAGTCTGTTTATTCTTCTCCATGTATCATTCTACTTCATCTTGGGGTTTTGTTCCTTGTCTCTTTAACAATTTCAACATGCTTAGTTCACTGTCTCCTTAAGATAGTTCCCTTCATAAATCTTTTAAAAAGAAAACGTTATATATTTCTTGTTTTGTTTTTTGACACAGGGTTTCTCTATGTAGCCCTGACTCTCCTGGAACTCACTCTGTAGACTAGGATGGCCTTGAACTCACAGAGCTCTGCCTGCCTCTGCCTCCCAAGTGCCAGGATTAAAGGTGTGTGCCACCATGGCCTCATTCTTTATTCAGAATTTATGTGTGTGCACACACATGAGTGGGACACAGACACACGTGTCTGTGGAGGAGAGAAGACAGCTGTGGAGTTCTCTCCTTTCACATTTACATGGGTACTGGAGAGCAAACTCAGGATGTCAGGCTTGTGCAGCAAGCGCCTTTATTCACTGAGCCATGTCACCGGCCCTTGGCAGTTCTCTTCTATCAGGCTCTTAGAAAGACATTTCTTTGTTGCATTCATTGACTCCAATCAAGGTGATTCAATTGTTCATGGGTTTCAAAATTTTACTATGAGATAATCTTCTGTTGAAGGCTGTATGCATGAGATGTGGATGCCACTTTTCAGAATTTTTACAAACCCAGTTTTTTGTGCCACTCATTAATGACCTGTGCAAACAAAGCTGTTAAGTGTGGAGAATACAGAAGGGATTCCTTCTCCTTACTTGTCACTAAAACCCACAAGGCACACAGCCCTGCCTAACGTCAGTTTCTTCATAGGCCTGACTCTTCTATAAAATGTCAAATAGAAAGATTCTGCCTAATAGCATGGTGAAAGGGCACAAACATGTTCTTTCTACATAGCAGCATGGGTAAAGTAACTATTTTATCAAGAAATTAAAACACCAAGTGAACACCATTTGCAAAGGACTTGATATGTGGCCAAATTTCCACCACTGATTTGATAATGGAGTCCCAAGATTAAAAAAAAAAAGTCTAAAAGATCAGTCTACACCTGAAATGTATGTATTTAGGCACAAAGTGGGATGGCTATTCTTGAATGTCAACTGGACTACATCTAGAATTAACTAAAACCCAAATGGCTGGGCACACCTGTGAGGGTTTTTTTTCTTAATTAAATCATTTGGGAAGATTTATTATTCTGGATCTTTGAGGTAGGAAGATACACTGTTAATCCAGATCTTTTGAGGTAGGAATATCTACTTTTAATCTGGTCCACACCTTCTGTGGCAGTCTATATAAAGGACATGGAAGAAGGAAGCTTGCTCTCTTTCTTTGCCTCTTTGTTTGCTCTCAATAGCAGGCCCATTCTTTCACTAGCATTAGAGTCTACTTCTGGATTCCAGCACAAGCTGATGACCAGATGAGACAGCCAGCCTCGTGGGACAGACAAGTGCTGGATTCTTGGACCTTCCATGGGTAGACAGTCATTGTTGGACTAGCTGGGTCTCATATATATATGTATGTGTATATATGTGTGTGAATACATATGAATGATATAAATTATACCATATATGTTATATATATCATATATATGTATATATATGTATATGTATATATATATATATGTATGAAGAGAGAGAGAGAGAGAGAGAGAGAGAGAGAGAGACTCAAAGAGCTATTTACTCTATAAATTATATTCCTCTAAAGAAATCTAATACACACAAAGAAGTTTGGCATTACCTTGGTTAATTACAAACTCTGGTTCTAGGGTTCTAGCCAGTGGAGAGGGCCTGTTTATTAGAGTATGATGGTTTGTATGAATTTTCAAATTGATTGGACTGAGAATTGTCTAATTAGTAAAGCACACCCCTAGGTGTGTATATGGTGGTAATCCAGAGATGGTTAGACTGTGAAGCTCGGGCCTAATCAACGGAACCATCCCTTGAAGGATCCTTAACGCGATGGCATCCCTAGAGGTGGAAGAAGGCAGAGGATTCCACCTGGGAACTGGGTTACTGGAGCACACCTTTGGGGGACACAGTTATTCCGGTCCCTTCTTATGATCTTGTTTTTTTCTGACTCCTAGACATCATGTCAACTGTTCTTTTCTATCATGCTCCCTCCATCATGGTGGACTGACACCTCTGAAACCAGGAGTTCAAGTAAACCTTTCCTCCTTCATGTTGTTCTCGCAGGTCCAGTACTCAGGGAAAATGGAGCTAGTGTGCACGTACATGAATGACTGGAAAAAAGGCAGGTCCAACAGTGCTGTGCCCTGAGGCCTGAGGTTCTCTTCTTTCTTAACTCTTCCATTTTTAACTGGGTGCATACTTTTTCTTTTTGAGACACTGTGTTCTCACTATGTAACCTCAGCTAGCCTGGAGCTTTCTATGTAGACCAGCCTGGCCTTGAACTCACATGAACCTACGTGTCTATGCCTCCCAGGTACTGGGATTAAAGATGTGCACCACCAATATTCAAGGATATTGACTTCTTACGATGGAAAGAGACCTCACTGATATAGCAATTAGAAATATCTGCCAATCATTGCATCAAAGAAAGTGTAGGTAGCGACACGGGATCCCTGGTCACTGCAACACCTGGATGGACATGAGGGATTCCCAAACTTGTCCCTTTCTTCTCTGAGTGTCTCATAATTAATAATTATTGTCAGAATTGTGTTTCTGGATCTTCCAGATTCCAGTCTTAATAGCATCTGTAACTCCTGAAGGCCACAGTAGCCATCCAGTTTGAAAAATACCAAACTGGGCCTATGCACAGACAGCTTCTGGCAGCACTAGTTACTCCCACTCGGGAAAATGACAGCACAAAGCTCCCGGAACCAAAATTACTAAGAGTTTCAAGACTAATGTAGAGAAACCTTAAATGGAGCATGGAGCACATCAGGACATGGCCTGGGAAGCTGCATGAGCAAGGCCCATGAAGCCCGCCCCCACCACCACACCCCACTTGCTGCTAGCCCAAGCTCAAGCTGGAGCTATAAACATGTCTTAGGCTCCCTTGCCCTTCACTTCTTTGAAATCGTCTTTTGTAGGGAAAGAGGGAAAGCCATGCAGGCACTCACTGGCTGAAGACTTGGTTACTTTGTCTAGAGGTTTTAACTTGATTCTCAGGAAATCAGCCATTTCCTTGTCTTCTTCCTGTTCCCTGGGAAGGTGGACATGTAGAAGAAAAGAGGGAAATAACGTCAGCAAAGAAAACGCCAATGAGACCCAGTAAGAGGCTAAGTGTGAGGAAGCACGTGTTGAGATTTATGAGTGGTGTGAATGTTATTATGTCACACACACACACACACACGCACACGCACACGCACACGCACACGCGCGCAAGTGCGCATGCGCACACCCACTCCCCCCACACGCATGCACGCACACACACACACACACACACACACACACACACACAGCATATGATTCTGTGTTAGGTGAACCCTATATCTAATGAAGTCACACACCACTGTAGAAATGCTGGACCAGAGATTGAATGACACCTCAAAGCAGAAATAGGGACATCCTAGGACCCAGGCACCTTGCTGGGGTTTGGTGAACTGGGAAGCATCCCGGTACCTGCAGGCTAGCCCAGGTGCTCTGACCCCACAAGGATCAGGGTTCATCTCAGAGAGGAGGTCATCTCTGCCTTCAAGGTTGCCGGGAATAAGGTAGGTTTTGTGCAGCCCAGCTAACTCTGGCCAAGTCCTTAGAGAACACATGATGAAGAGGAAGTTGCCCCCTACATGGAGAGAGTCTCCAAAGACTTTGTCCTGGGATGAAAGTATCTAAGACACAACTGCACCCAGATCGGGCATCCTCAGAGGCCTCCAGTCAGTGGTACAGCCCCAGAGCCAGGGGCTCCCAGCCCAAGATTGGCAGGTGCAATACACAGGAAACCGCAAGAGGGGAAGGGAAGGGGAGGGAAGCACAATTCTGGGAGCTTGGGAGAGGTTGTCATGGAGACAGGTTTCTGTACGTGTTGACAAGTTTTGAGAGTTGCTTTGATGTGTCTAGACAATGTATAGGGAACTTTCTCCTCTATCACATGATGGAATTCCTTCCTGCCCACCTGCCTAAATGACAATCAGCTAAGATATACAGGACTCTGCGAGTTTTTGGAGGATGACATGGTTTTTCTCTTGAATATGAAATGGGTTCTGAGGCCAGGAGGGTTTTGTGTATGCAGAGCAATTGCAGAGGCGATGCCTTTTAGGGTGGTGCAGGAAGTAGAGGCTTGGGATCTGATGGCCTGAAGCCCACCTTAACCGTTCCACCTCGGCATCATCCACCAGGAAGTCTCTCTTCTGTACCAGTCTGTGGATCTTCTGGATCAGCTCATCCTCTCTCTGCTTCTGCAGCTTGGTTTTCTCTTTTTCTGCGAGGGAGAAAAGAGTGAGGCGGCTATGCTGGTGTATGTCTGCAATCCCGGCACTCAGAATGTTGAGGCAGGAGAGTATGAGCTTGGAGCTAGCCTGGGGACAACACACGAGAGAGACCCAGTCTCAAGACAGAACAAAACAGGCAGCGAGTGTAAGTAGCAGAAACACTTGAGTCTGAGGAGACAGGACTGGACATGCGGCTCCACTACTTCATCCTCTGGGTAAACTTGAAGAGGCACTGTGACGGCTTGTGCGTTTATGTGTGTAAATGGGCACACCTTTGTGTCTGTGTGCTCGTTCATGTCTGTGGATGCAGGGGGAGGCTAGTGGCCAACCCTGGATGCTGTGCTAGATAGTTTCTTATTAACTTGATAGAAATGAAAGCCACCCGAGAGGAAGAAACCCCAGTTTAGAATATGCCTTCAGAAGATCTGACTGCAGTCCAGCCTGGAGGGCATCTGCTTAACTAATGATTGATGGGGGAGGGGCCAGCCCATCGTGGGTGGGGCCATCCCTGGGGTGGTGGTCCTGGGTTCTATAAGAGAGCAGGCTGAGCGACCATGAGGAGCAAGCCTGTAAGCAGCACCCCTCTGTGGCCTCTGCATCAGCTCCGGCCTCCAGGTTCCTGCCCTATTTGAGTTCCTTCGATGATGAACAATGATGTGGGAGTGTAAGCCACTCCTCTCCTCAAGCTCATGTGCTCATGGTGTTCCATCATAGCAGTAGTAACGATAACTAGGGCAGGATTCCTCAGGTTCCTCAGGTCCTATCAACGATTGTTTTGTTTGTTTGCTTTTGTTGTTGTTGTTTGGGGGTGGATGTTGTTGTTGTTGATTTTAGAGACTGGGTCTCTCTACAAGGACCTGGTTGTCCTGGAGCTTACTATATGGACCAAGATGGCCTTGAACACACACGTATCCACCTGTGTCTGCCTCCTAAGTGCTGTGATTAAAGACATATTGCCACCATTGTTAGCATTTCCTCTAGGCTCTGCCCAAAAGTTACCTAACAACCAGATATAATCCATATAAAAGTGATTCTAGCCGGGCGTGGTGGCGCACGCCTTTAATCCCGGCACTTGGGAGGCAGAGGCAGGCGGATTTCTGAGTTCGAGGCCAGCCTGGTCTACAGAGTGAGTTCCAGGA
>NC_034601.1:10056631-10072208 GCF_900095145.1 Mus pahari | reverse complement strand
GTGTATAGCAGAAGCACAGTTTGCCCCCGCGATGTCTGTCTTGCAGGCAGAGCCTCCCTGAAGCTGATCCCGGGGCAAAGGTCCCGTGTCCCTCAACTGCCCAGCCCTTTGGGAAGAGAGCTGAGCTCCTGCTTGGTTGCACAGTGCCCACGGTGGGTTTTGGTCTTGTTTCCCCCATCTTTGTCAGGTCCCCAAGAACCTGGGACACAGCTCACACCATGGACCACACACTGCACTGCAGAGCCCTCTCTGACTTATTCTCCAAGGGAAGACCAGCACGCTCACAAGGAGTCTGGGGACAGCTCCTTTTTCCTCCACAGCACCCAGATATTCCTGAGAGGCCTTCTCAGCCCTCCAGACCTTAGCCAGAGCCACCTGATAACTTCCAGGTGTGCTAGGCTTCTGACAAATGGCTGTCTCTGGCTGCTCACCTACATTGCCCAGTTCTCCTTTAGCTGAGCACTCCCTGGGCTCTCCTGGATTCTCAGGCACAGCCCTTCCAGCCAAGGGAGAAGCCACCTCCTCAGACTTACTCTGTGGAACCTTGCTAACCAGCACTGCCCCAAGTGTCCAAGCTGCAGCCAATGCTCTTCACCCACCGACCGTACCCTCCTTCCAAACATTTCCCACTGCCCCCCTGGCTCCATGTGCCTACTCACTGCTGCAGCCCCCAGCTTGCCAACATTATCCCACCTACTCAGGGTCAGGTCCCAAAGAAACTCAGCACAAACTCAGGAGATGCCTGTTAACATATCAAAGCAGGTGCTGCCTGCCAGGTTCTTCCAGCAGCACAAGTACCTGTTAGAGAGTCCTCAGTCCTTCTCACCCAGTCCTCTCTCTACTCTAAACCTCTCCAGCCCAGGGGCTGGGTTCCCTTCCCTTCCCCCAGCTTCTCCTTTTCTATATAACCCAGCCATTTGGGCCATGCATGCTCTCTTGGTTCTCTTGGTTTTAATGAGCTCTCTTAGTCCCGTTGGCCCCCTTTCTCGTCTCTCTTTTCTACTTCTCCCATTCTTCCTCCCACTCTGTCCTCTCATGGCCCAGGCTATTTTGCCGGTCATGTTCAGTGTGGACTCCTCCAGAAGCATCTGGCTATTCTCTCCCTCATATCTACAATAAAAGCCTTCTCCTCAGTCATACACAGGAGAGGTCATGTCCTCATTTTCACTCCCTCAGCAATAGGAAATCCAGCTCATCTACTGTACCATAGACCCTGGCTCTTATTGCCCCTATGTGCTCCAGCTCATCTATTGTACCATGCCCCTATGTGCTTGCTTGCTTCTTTCACTCGCTCAGCTACGGCCATGATCTATCTTCCCTAGACAATGCTATGGCTTCTTGCCTGGTCTCCCTGGCTTATACCTCTTGTCTCATCTGTGACCTTCACTGTCCAGAACAGACTGGATTTCTGTGCCAGTCTACTTGCCCTCTTTGCCCAGCTTGTGACTCTGGGTTCCTCAACCACTCGAAGCACCCAGTGGCTCAACATAGATTGTCACAGAATTGTTGTAAGTTGGTTGGTTGGTTGGTTGGAAATAGGCAGACCTCATTCTCAAGATCCTTCTACATCAGATTTTCCAAGTCCTAACATTATTAGTATTTACTTATGACCCTGAATATCCTCTTGTATATATTAAATCACTTCCAGGTTGCCTGTAACCTGAACATGCACAAACGTTCAGTAAACAGTTGTTGATATGCATCAGCCACGCCCACCAGAGCCAAGCTTTAGGAGAAATAAAGTAAACCACCTGCCAAGGCCAAGTTCTTGAAAAAGAAGCTGTGTCTATTAATAATCCTTCACTAGCATTACCAGACCCCCATGCACACTGTCAATGACATGAAATCAGAGTGAGTCAACAGGTACGATGATAGTCTTAGAATCAAATGAAAGGAGAGGTGCTATAAACAACTGGGAGGACTTCTCTTAATCAGGTTATAGTGTAGTGGGAAGACTGATATTAAATGTGATTGTCACCTTCTGGTTGCCACATACATAAAAGATGTAAAAGTAGCCGGGCGTGGTGGCACATGCCTTTAATCTCAGCACTCGGGAGGCAGAGGCAGGCAGATTTCTGAGTTCGAGGCCAGCCTGGTCTACAGAGTGAGTTCCAGGACAGCCAGAGCTACACAGAGAAACCCTGTCTCAAAAAACCAAAAAAAAAAAAAAAAAAAAAAAAGATGTAAGAGTAAATCTCTGTGTTTGCCTGTTATTCATCTACCATTTGTGAACTCATCTACCTTATTGCAGCTGCTGTTATATTCCTTTGCAGATATTAGAACCAGATTCTTTGGCCTTCCAATATGAACTGCTCTACAGGAATCTGCTAGGCCCTCAGGACCAGTTTGGGACTACGAAGCCTCATAGACTGAGCAGCACTAGGTCCTTAGCCTCTCCCGTATGCAGAGGCCACTGTTGGCCTCCTGTGAGCATAGCCTGTAAGTCAGCCTAATAAATCCCTTTTAAATTCTATGGCTTCCGTTCACCCAGAAAACCCTGACTTATACAACAGGCATGCGACTGTTGGTCCTTTGATAAGCACAAGGCCCATATGACATGTAACTTAGAGTGTTTGGAGAGGGAAGTCATTTAAGGGAAAGGAATCAGATAATCAGTACCATTGATAACTGATCGATGTTCGTTTGACCCCAATATTACAGCCTGTGACTGGTCTACGCTCCCTGTTTCCACACATGATAAAAATGGCAATGGTGACTCTGAGTCAAAATGATGCCCGACCTAAAGTGTACATTTGCCTCAGCGACAGTTATACTTGGCCAGCTTTATCATCTCTTTGCGGTGCTTTGGCTCAGGCCCAGGTCTCTGCACATACTAGGAAAGTGTTCTGCCACTCATCTGTTCCCCTCAGCTCCTCACGAGATCGATGTTAGGTATATATTACTCTTCCTCTTTCAAAGGAAGAAAAACTCAGTCTTGTAAATAATAAAGAGGCTTGCCTGAGGTCCCAAGGTGGCCCTGCCTGACATAAACTTGTGCTTATTTTGTTGCTGGTTTGAGATATGGCCTCAGTCAGCCCAGGCTGATTTCAAATGTGTGGGTCATTTCCCTGCCTCTGCTTCCCAAGTGCTTAGATTATAGGTGCAGGCCACATGCCCTGCACGAATTTGTGTTTAAATCCTGGAGCCTCCATTGCAAGACTAAAATCCCATTAGGAAATGAGACAAACCCTCTATTCCCAATCCCAGAGGTACAGAGGGCTGATGAGGAGCCCTAGCAGTGGCTGACAGAGGATTTAATCACACATGGTACCTGGGATGGCGACCAAGTTCTGCAGCTCCTGCTTCAGGTCCATGATGTCCTTGCAGAGCTGAATGTCATCCATCCTATGGGGACAAGACACGGCACAGTAAGTTACCTCAGCAGAACACATCCCAGCATTAGCCTTGTTCAAACACTGGAGGCTGGTGAAAGTGAGGGCCATCTTCCAACAGCTATGTTGACTGCTTAAATGTGACCCTGCCGGGGTTGAGGGTGGTCTGGGTGACCAGGGACCAGCTGTTTTTAGATAAGTCTGGGGTATTTATCACTTTCCTCCTTACTGTGACAAAAAAAAGTAACTTAAGGGAGAAAAAGAGTTGTTTGGGCTCACTGTTTTGGGGACTACAGTCTACCATTGGAAGGGAGGCAGGCAGCTCTGTAGCTATGGGAGTCTGTCTGGCAGGTGCTTTTACACAGTCCAGAGCCAGAAACAGAGTGCTTGGGCAGGAACCTGGCATAGAGAACCCTTGAGTCCCCCGACCCCCTACAGCTAGCTAGGCCCCACATCCCCAAAATCACATTATAACCTTCCACAACAGTGTCACAGCTCTCAGTGTCTCTATGTTAACCACATCAGCCTGACATTCGGGGTAGTTTTACATTTAAACCACAACAGTCTGTGTCGATGTTTGCAGAGATTGGCATCTGAGTTGCTGATCTGTTCAGGTGAGAAGCCCTGCCCTCTGTCGCAGAACTAGTCATCCGTAGGTGAGGACAGGGAAAGAGGACGAGGAGGAGGGAGTTAGGGTTGTATGTATACTCTCTCTGTTGCTATGTGTCTGTCAAAAGGAGGAATTAGGGGTTGTACACTCTCTCCATTGCTATTTGTCTGTCTCTGTCTCTGTCTCTGTCTGTCTCTCTGTCTCCCTCCCTCTGCTCTTAGGCATAACTCCAAAATTTTCACCTCTTAGATTCTGGATTTTGTACCATTGATACCTAGGGCCTGAGGCTTGTGGACGGAATCATCCACGTCCAGGTTCGAAGCATCCAGACACAAAGTCATAATGCCTCCAGTTTAGTGTCGGTTCTGACAGGTTTAAAAATATGCAGGTTGTAAATGTGACATTGTTACTATACAAAATATTTTCTCAATTTGCTCTTTTTACTATATATGCCTTTTTATTTTATAATGATATATAATTCTACTTCATAATATCTCTTGAAGATGATTCCCTGTTAGTGCATGCAAGTCAACTGATTTTTGTGGCTGCACAGCATCCTGCTATATTGATATACTCCTCATACTAGGTTTTCTATGATGAATTCCTAGACATAAAAGCAATGTAAGCATTTACATTTCAATAGGAATTCACAGACCCCTTCCAGGGCCTATTCAAGGGCTTCCCCACAATTCTGCAATGTATTGTAGTAAGGTGTGTGTTACAAAAAAGAAAAATTAATCCTGGCCTAAGATTTTTAGCTCAGTTGATAGCATGCTCTCCTAGCATGTACAAAGCCCTGGATTTGATCCTCAGAACAACATAAAATGGGTGTGTTTGTGAACACACACATAATCCCAGAACTGGGATGTTGAGGCAAGAGGATCAGAGTTCAAGGTCATCCTCAGCTGTACAGAAATTTTTAGGTCAGTCTGGGTTAGATGAGACCCTGTCTCAAGAACAATTTTTTTTTTAAAGTTAATTTGTCATTTTCATAAAAAATATTTTCAGTGGCTGCCAGGAACTTCCCTGCAGATTTCTAGGGTGAGCTCATTGATCATCTAGGTGGACTTTTAGGTTATCCGTGCTACCTGGGTCTAACGGGGTTAACATAGATTTATGCAAGAATTTTTTTCACGTGGGAAGAGTCTCAGAGGAAGAATCACACTGAGTAAAAATGGCTTAACCGGTCAGTGGTAGCTGAGGTATCTTCAAGGCAGTTCCCAAAGTATATACAGTTTCAAAATGTGTATAGTCACATTCCACATCTTTACTGAGCATCTGCTATGCTGGCCTCAGGCCTAAGCTCGGAGAAACCACTACCAACAAGGCCCAGGTGGTCTGAAGATGACCTTTTGTCAGTACAGATAGATATATAGTCACGTGGTCACATATATAGAAAAGTCCGAGGATGCCCTCTTGCTCCTGAACACCAAAATCCACACATACCCAAGTCTTGAAAATAAGATAGCCTAATGTTTGCATATAATCTCTACACATAGTCCTAGGTATGTAAGTCACCCCTAGATAACTTATGATGCCCAATACAGTCAACACACCCTAGACACGATATAATAGGAATTACCCTCTCACTTAGGGTATAATGACCAAAAGTTAAAAGGGTGGGGACGGGGCGTGGAGCCGGAGAGATGGCTCACTGGACAAAAGCATGTACTAATCTTCCAGGGATTCAACTCTGGGTCTGCCTTTTTCTCTCAAGTACTGGGATTATTATTTTTTTTTAATAAGTAAAAGTCTATAGATACATTTTTCTTCTTGAATATTTACAACCTGTGGTCGGTCAAGTCTTTAGGTATGGAAGCCTGAAGTAAGGCAGGCAGGCTGTGCTTCTGGGACTCTGAAGAGCAGGGTAGAAGATGAAGGGGGGGTGGGTCATTTTTGGAAACAGCACTCCTTGTTGGCCCTGACAGCCATCCTGGGAAGAGGTAGAGGGACTCAGCTACACTACATGTTAGTTAGTACTGGATCAGCCCAGAGCCTTACTCGCTGGAGTCACTTGCCTTACCCCCAGCCTTCTCCTTGGCTGATCACAAACGCCCATGTTTTTCCACCCCACTCTTAGCATTCCAGGCCCCAGGACCAGGGCAGGGATGCAGGACTTTAGTCTATATCCCTTGTTACCAGAGACATGCCAGCATTTTTCAAGATTTGGCCTAGAATATCCTAGCAGGCTGCTTTGAATGAACCAGAGCTCGCCAGATGGTCACAGACTGCCTGCCAGTTTGTAACAAGGCCCCAGACCTTAGCAGGCTCCTAGACTTTAGCACAGGTGACCCCATAACGGAAGTACCGTGAGAGCATAAAACTCATCATGTAGACAGCAGCACCTGCCAAAAGGCAAAGACTTAATCCATCAAAGTCCATAGTTCTGGGAAAGTCTCTAACTATACTGACCTTGCTTTTCATACAACTCTTAGGTCATGGATGGTATAAGAAATCAGGCTGAGTGAGTCGTTGGAAGAAACCCTGTAAGCAGGATTCCTACATGATTTCTGCTTCAGCCCCTGCCCTGGCTTCCTTAGATGGTGGACTACATGCTGTAAGGCGAAACCAAACCTTTCCTCTGGCTTGCTTTCGGTCTCAGTTTTTATCACAGCAGTAGGAACCCTAACTAATACATCCGGCAAAGGCAAAACATATGAGAAAGGGAGAGCTGGCCTTGCCTCTTTCCAGGTATGGCATTGGGTGAGCTAGCCAGGGGCAGTGCCAGAGAGCTCACCTTAGTGGTGTGGGTGCCAGAGAGGGCTGACCAACTCAGCTACCACCCAGACCCAAATCCCACCCCAACATCTACCTCATCTATGAACAGCTGGAGTGAGTGAATAGGCCCGGCCTACAGATCACAAAGCTGAAGGATCTCCATGACCCAGGAACAGGATACCTGAAAGGAGTCCTGGTGAGGATCCAGTACTGGTAGTATAGCAGAAGCCAGGGGCCTCGAACCAGACCAATGACTCATTGCAAAGAACATTCCCAAGTAAAGATGTGTGGACAAAAGGGTGCACTGCGACACGTTGTAGCTTCCATGATGAGCTTTTTTTTGTTTTGTTTTGTTTTTGTTTGTTTTGTTTTGTTGTTGTTGCTTGGTTTTGTTTTTTTTTAATTTTCTTTTGAGAGGGAGGTTGCAAGGGTGGAAGATGGATACAAGAGGATGGGAGATGAGTGGGACTGGGATGATGTGAAATTCATAAAGAATTAATAAAAAGTTAAAAGAAAGGGACTTTATTTTGATATTACAAAAACACACAATTGTGATATTTTTAACTTCTATAAAGAAATTTTTGTAATTTTACAGGGAAAAGAAGAGCTTTCAAAAATATTAAGTTTCTGTCTATGCCTGGAGCTGATCCTCTGCCATACCTAAATAGTGCTGGGAGAGAGCTAGCCTCCCAGGAGTGCAGACAAGCCTGTGAGCGCAGGTAGGACCACCACTGCAGCTCAGAGGAACACATGGTATGCACTCACTGATAAGTGGATATTAGCCCAAGAGCTCCAAATACCCAAGATACAATTCACAGACCACATGAAGCTCAAGAACAAGGATGACTAAAGTGTGAGTACTTGGGTCCTTCTGAGAAAGAAGAACAAAATACTCACAGGAGCAAATATGGAGACAAAGTGCAGAGCAGAGACTGAAGGAAAGGCCATCTAGAGACTGTCCCACCTGGAGATTCATCCCAGATACAGTCACCAAACTCTGACACTATTGTGGATGCCAAGAAGTGCATGCTGAAAGGAGCCTGATATAGCTGTCTCCTGAGAAGCCCTACCAGAGCCTTACAAATACAGAATCAGATGCTTGCAGCCAACCATTGCACTGAGTATGGGGTCCCCAATGGAGGAGCTAGAGAAAGGACTGAAGGAGCTGAAGGGTTTTGCAACCCCATAGGAAGAACAACAATATCAACCAACCAGACCTTCCAGAGCTCTCAGGGACTAAGCCACCAGCCAAGGAGTACACATGGCTCCAGCTGCATATGTAGCAGAGGATGGCCTTGTCAGGTATCAATAGGAGGAGAGGTCCCAGTGTAGGGGAATTGAGGGTGGGGAGGCAGGAGTTGGTCGGTGGGTGGAGGAACACCCTCATAGAAGCAGGGGGAGGGAGGATGGGATAGAGGGTTTCCAGGAAAGGGTGGGGGGAAACGGGGTAAGGGAATAACACTTGAAATGTAAATAAATTTTAAAAAATAGATAAATAAAAATACTTAAGTGTATAATACCATGGGATATTTTAAAGTTTATAACATATTTTATTATGTCTTTATTAATATATGAACCTAACAAATAGAAAAATAAAAGGCTAAAAATTAGGGCCACAGACTGATACAGGAAGACAATTTCCCTAAGCAGTCTGATAAAAAACTTGGAACTGTTTCTCAGCCTATGAATTGCAACCCTATGGGGATCAAAGGACCTTTTTACAGGGGTAGCCTAGGGTCACCTACATGTCACATGTTTGCATTGCACTTCATAATAATGGCAAAATTACAGTTTTAAAATAACAACAAAAAACAATTTTATGATTGGGGTCACCACAACATAAAAAACAGGGTTACTGCACGCACACACACACACACACACACACACACACACACACACACACACACACCTTGAGAACCACCGGCTTAAAACTTTGTCTCTCCTTACCTAAGGTTTATTTAGGCTAACAGAGACTGATTTAAGGAATTATCCTTAGCCTCTTTACTTTTGTTAGAATTGTTAAGCTGTAGCTATTTTTGTAAACTGAATCATACAGGAAACTGGTGTGTTCTATAATGGTACACCATGTAAGGATGAGAAAAGTTCCCAGTATCTTTATGAACTAGGTTTACAAGTTGAAAGTCTTATCTTGATACTAAAAGAGCTTCAATTCAGAAATTATTATTTTTATAATAAACTGTTAAAGATGATTAAGGTTTGATATGGTCAGAACTATGGTTATTGCCATGCTAAGTACTAAAGTAATTAAGAAAAGAACTTAATTTAGCTTTCATATGTTCTCAAGATATAGATTAAAGCAAGTAACTAAAAACAGACAAGGACTGTTTAACTCAGATATGCTTGATAGACAGTCCTCAAATGCCTCCAAAATCTGTGGAATATGGCATTTAAAGTGTTTAATAAAAAAGCTTTACATGATAGAGAGACATGTCATTTCCTGGGAGCACCCCTAATCTCCTCCAAAGAAGATGATGGACACAAAAGAAACTCCACTTGGAACTTGCTTGAAATGTGGGAAAGCTGTCACTGGGCTGTGAACTGATCTCTACCCCAGTTGCTGACAGCATGCTCTTCAAACTGCACACTAGCAGGACACTGGGGAATCGGTTGACCTGCCTTGCCGAGACAAGGTAGGACAGTCCCACTAAGTTCCTACTCCACAGGAAAGTCTGTCAGGTTTTCTGGGCCTGGCAGCTAAAGACTCATGTGGCCCTGGGACTTCTGCCCACAGTGACCACAGGCCTAGGGTGACGGACCATTCTTAATAGAGTCAGAAGCTGCTTTGTCTGCACCTCCTGCTTACTCAGGCGAAATTCATCCTTCTCAGGTCTCGGACGGCGATGATGACTAGACTAGTGGTGGATTTGTCAGTTTAGCAGCGGAAACCAAGGCCCCAGCTGCCTCCTCAGTTCTCCTCCTTTGTAGAAATCAGGCCACAGGCCTCCTCAGTTCTCCTCCTGTGTAGAAATCAGGCCACAGGCCTCACTCTCCTAAAACCACTACTACATCTGTCTAAACATACTTTACCTTGTTACCAGACTCAGAAAAGCAATAAACTCACAAAACATATATCAATGTAACTTTTTATTATTCATTTATGTAAAGAAACTTGATTTACAATAATGACATCACTCAGTAGTCAACCACCTGTATTTCATGGTGAATAACTGGATAGAAAAAAGATAAAAATTATGTAAGATCTGAGTATATGAAAGCTTAAGTTGGGAGGACCTAAAAAATGCTTTAGGATTTTAAAGATTTTATTTATTTATGTTATATACACGATGAGTACACTTTAGCTGTCTTCAGACACACCAGAAGAGGGTATCTGATCCCATTACAGATGGTTATGAGCCACCATGTGGTCAATGAGAATTGAATTCAGAACCTCTGAAAGAGCAGTCAGTGCTCTTAACCTCTGAGCCATCTCTCCATCCCATGCTTTAGGGTTTTAAATGGTGTGTAAATGCATTTTTTAACTTGAGATAAGTAAATAAACATTATAAAGGTTGGAGAATGTGAGACCTTAAATGTTGACAAAGAGTGATGTAAGGTATATAAAAGAAAATTTAAAAATATTTCAGATTTCTTTCCCCTTCTATTTAACTAGAAAAGCCTTTACTGCTGGAAAATTGCCTAAGAGACTTTGTTCTGGCCCACCAAAACCAACATGAGTCATCTGTTCCCAGTCATCCAAGGAGAGGCTGTTCTGGAGAACAACTGGAGAAATTAGAGCCTGATATGAAAAACAGCACTGATCTAAGTCCAATGACACTGATGGATAGAACAAGAGATTATAAAGATTCTAGCAAACAAGTATTTTTGCAAACTGTTATTAATGATGAGACCAAAGTTGAAATTACAATTAGATGGAATCAAGAGTGAAACCTTAGTAGATATGGGAGTTGATGTAGCAATAATTTCACAAGATTCTTGAAATCTAACTTAGCCTCTTCAAAAGGTTTCTACACTGCTTCTAAGACATTGTCTTGGATAACACAAAGTATAAATTGGACTAAATGTATAGGATCAGAGGGTCAGATGGGAAGATTAAGGCCATATGTAGCAGATATAGCCATGACTTTGTGGGGAAGTGTTGGGAGTGACCCTGTTTGAATGTTAACTGCCTGTCAGCCATAAGTGCTTATTTACAAAGTCTTGGCCTTAGTGGAAAAGTACTAGCTTAGTTGAGATTTCTGTGGGGAAAGTGGAGGCCTCTGTAGGAAAGTACTACCCCCAGTTAAGAACAAATAGCTATAGATCTTGGTGGACAGGTACCTAGCAACCCGTTCTGTTCTTTTCCTTCTGCTGAACTTTTTACCTAGCCAATATCCTGCTTTTGGGAACAGATGCATTCCCCCAGAAACAAAGCAATTCTGCACCATCCTCCTCCCCATATCCTGCTTCCACTGGGTATAAAACCTGCCTGGGAAAAATAAAATTGGTCAGCTTGATCAGAATTTTTTTGTCTTGCTGTCCGTTCTTTGTGTTTCTTGTCCCCCATTCTCTCCACAGGTGGTTCCTCAGACCTTGTTCAACTGTCCTTCGGGTCAGGACAGGGAAGAGATCTATTGCAATGGTGGGAAGCACAGATTAGCATTCCTTCAACTCCAGGAACAAGCCGTAAAATAGGAGGTGTTCCTGGTAAAGGTACTGAAAAATGTTATCAAAAACAGTCACAGTCTGTTCATAGTCACAGTTCATAGGCAGGACACAGCAGAAATTAGCTCTCCAAATTCCAATGGGGGGACCACTGCTGTTAGAAAACCAACTGCCCTACCATTAAAATGGTAAATTGGCAAGCCTGTTTGGCTAGATCAGTGGCCCTTAAATAAAGAAAAGTTACAAGCCCTAGAACAGTTGGTCTAAGAGAGTCTATTGCCAAGAAAATGGCAGGTTATAAGCCAGAAGGTATAAGTAAAATAATAACAAAGTCCATATGCTTCAGTTAAGAAACCAGAACATCAATGGCTTATGCTATAAGATCAATAATCCACAAATGGAACCTCATAAATTTGCAAAGCTTCTGTAAGGCAAAGGATACTGTCAATTGGACAAAATGACAACCAAAAGATTTGGAAAAGATCTTTACCAATCCTACATCCAATAGAGGACTAGTTAATATCCAATATATACAAAGAACTCATGTAGTTAGACTCCAGAGAACCAAATAAACCTATTAAAAATGGGGAACAAAGCTAGACATAGAATTCTCAACTGAGGAAACTTGAAGGGCTGAAAAACATCTAAAGAAATGTTCAACATCCTCAGTCATCAGGGAAATGCAAATCAGAACAACCCTGAGATTCTACCTCACACCAGTCAGAATGGCTAAGATAAAAAAGCTCAGGTGAAAGCAGATGCTGGTGAAGATGTGAAGACAGGGGAACACTCCTCCATTGCTGGTGGGATTGCAAGCTGATATAACCACTCTGGCAGTTCCTCAGAAAATTGGACATAGAACTATCTGAGGACCAGCTACACCACTCCTGGCCATATACCCAAAAGATTCTCCACCATATATCAAGGATGCATGCTCCACTATGTTCATAGCAGCCCTATTTATCATATCATATCAAGCTGGAAAAAACCCAGATGTCCCTCAACAGAGGAATGGATACAGAAAATGGGGTATATTTACACAATGGAGTACTACTCAGATATTAAAAATGATGAATTTATGAAATTCTTAGGCAAATGGATGGAACTAGAAAATATCATCCTGAGTGAGGTAACCCAGTCACAAAAGAACATGCATGGTATTCATCCATTGATAAGTGGATATTAGCCCAAGAGCTCCAAATACCCAAGATACAATTCACAGACCACATGAAGCTCAAGAACAAGGATGACTAAAGTGTGAGTACTTGGGTCCTTCTGAGAAAGGGGAACAAAATACTCACAGGAGCAAATATGGAGACAAAGTGCAGAGCAGAGACTGAAGGAAAGGCCATCCAGAGACTGGCCCACCTGGAGATTCATCCCAGATACAGTCACCAAACTCTGACACTTTTGTGCATGTTAAGAGATGCTTGCTGAAAGGAGCCTGATATAGCTGTCTCCTGAGAGGCCCTACCAGAGCCTTACAAATACAGAATCAGATGCTTGCAGCCAACCATTGCACTGAGTGTGGGGTCCCCAATGGAGGAGCTAGAGAAAGGACTGAAGGGAGCTAAAGGGTTTTGAAGTCCCACAGGAAGAACAACAATATCAACCAACCAGACCTTCCAGAGCTCCCAGGGACTAAGCCACCAACCATGGAGTACACATGGCTCCAGCTGGCATGTGTAGCAGAGAATGGCCTTGTCAGGCATCAATGGGAGGAGAACTCCTTGGTCCTACAAAGGATGGATAGATGTCCCAGTATAGGGAAATAGAGGGTGGGGAGGCAGGAGTTGGTCAGTGGGTGGAGGAACACCCTCATAGGAGCAGGGGGAGGGCAGATGGGATAGGGGGGTTATAGAAGGGGGAGAAACTGGGAAAAGGGATAATGTTTAAAATGTAAATACACAAAATATCCAATAAAAATATATAAAAAATATTTAAACATAAAAAATCAGAACTGTATGTTATTCTCCTAGCTCTATTATATTTCCAGGACCTCTTAATATAGTTATTGACTCTCAATGTGCAGAAAGAGTAGTTTTACATATAGAAACTGCTTAACTTATTCCAGATGATGCAAAACTTTGTTATTTATAAAACTACAACATGTAATTTGAAACAGCAATCATCCAATATATGTAAACCATATTCAGTCTCCTACAGGTTTTCTAGTATCATTTGCACTAAGAAATGAGGAAATGTACCAATTATTAATAGGAAATGTGTTAGAGGCTTCAAATTTTCATAAAAGTTATCATATAAATATTAGAAGTTTAAAGAAAAATTTTCTATAACCTAGCAACAAGAATTTCCTACTTTTCATTGTAAAATCAAACACCATTACCTGCTAGAAGTAACCCCTTTAGTACCCAAAGAAATGAAATTTGGCAGATGGATGTGGTTCACTTTGCAGAGTTTGGAAATTAAAGTATGTTCACTGTACAATTGGTCTGTATTCAGGAATTCAATGGACTTCTGCCTTGAGTTCTGAAAAGGCTGATCCTTTAACTATACACTCATTAGAAGTGATGTACATCTTAAGGATACCTCTACAGATTAAAACTGACAATGTTCCATCATATGTACCCCATACAATGCAACAGTTTTTAAAATATTTAACATGAAATGTGTTACAGATATACCTTAAAATCCTACAGGGATTGGGACGCCACTCCCACTTCCTGGCCCTGGCATTCCCCTGTACTGGGGCGTATGATCTTCGCAATACCAAGGGCCAATCCTCCCATTGATGGCCAACTAGGCCATCCTCTGCTACATATGCATACACAATCAATTGTGGAAAGATCTAACTGCACTTTAAAGGAAATGCTCAAAAATAAACGGGGGCTATGACATCTCCCAGAGATAGATTACATAATTCTTTATTAACTTAAAATTTTTTAAATGTCAATGAGACAGGTAGCAAAGTGGCTGAAAAACATTGGATTTTAAAAAGGACTGCTGAGTTAAATCAGTCTACCTATTTTTTTTTTTTAGGACTGACTTTTTTTTTTTAGATATTTTCTTCATTTACATTTTAAATGCTATCCCCAAAGCCCCCTATAACCTCCCCCCACCCTGCTCCCCAACCCACCCACTCCCACTTCCTGGCCCTGGCATTCCCCTGTACTGGGGCATATGATCTTTACAATACCAAGGGCCTATCCTCCCATTGATGGCCGACTAGGCCATCCTCTGCTACATATGCAGATAGAGACACAGCTCTGGGGTTAGTTCATATCGTTGTCCCTTCTATAAGGTTGCAGACCCCTTTAGCTCCTTGGGTACTTTCTCTAGCTCCTACATTGGGGGCTCTGTGTTCCATCTAATAGAAGACTGTGAGCATCCACTTCTGTATTTTCCAGGCACTGGCATAGCCTTACAAGAGAGAGCTATGTTAGGGTCCTGTCAGTAAAATCTTTCTGGCATATGCAATAGTGGCTGCGTTTGGTGGTTATATATGGGATGGATCCGCGGGTGGGGCAGTCTCAGGATAGTCCTTCCTTCATTCTCAGCTCTGAACTTTCTCTGTAACTCCTTCCATGGGTATTTTGTTCCCCATTCTAAGAAGGAATGAAGTATCCACACTTTGGTCTTCCTTCTTCTTGAGTTTCATGTGTTTTGCAAATTGCATCTTGGATATTCGAAGTCTCTGGGCTAATATCCGCTTATCAGTATGTGCATATCATGTGTGTTCTTTTGTGATTGGGTTACCTCACTCAGGAAGATATCCTCCAGATCCATCCGTTTGCCTAAGAATTTCATAAATTCATTGTTTTTAATAGTTGAGTGGTGTAAATGTACCACATTTTCTGTATCCATTCCTCTGTTGAGGGACATGTGGGTTCTTTCCAGTTTCTGGCTATTATAAATAGGGCAGTTATGAACACAGTGGCGCATATGCCTTATTATAAGTTAGAACATCTTCTGGGTATATGCCCAGGAGAGGTATTGCTGGATCTTCTGATAATACTATGTCCACTTTTCTGAGGAACTGCCAGACTGATTTCCAGAGTGGTTGTACCAGATTGCAATCCCACCAACAATGGACGAGTGTCCCTCTTTCTCCACATCCTCGCCAGCATCTGCTGTCACCTGAACTTTTGATCTTAGCCATTCTGACTGGTGTGAGGTAGAATCTCAGGGTTTTTTTGATTTGCATTTCCCTGATGATTAAGGATGTTGAACATTTTTTCAGGTGCTTCTCAGCCATTCGGTATCCCTCAGTTGAGAATTCTTTGTTTAGCTCTGTACCCCACTTTTTAATAGGGTTATTTGATTTTCTAGAGTC
>NC_034601.1:10054610-10055852 GCF_900095145.1 Mus pahari | reverse complement strand
GGATACTGTCCCTGTGCCCTCTAGTTAGTCTTGCTAAGGGTTTAACTATCTTGTTGATTTTCTCAAAGAACCAGCTCCTGGTTTGGTTGATTCTTTGAATAGTTCTTTTTGTTTCCACTTGGTTGATTTCATCCCTGAGTTTGATTATTTCCTTCCTTCTACTCCTCTTGGGTGAGTTTGCTTCCTTTTGTTCTAGAAAGGAACACTTCTTGGAAGCACTCAGAGCTATGAGTTTTCCTCTTAGGACTGCTTTCATTGTGTCCCATAATTTTGGGTATGTTGTGGCTTCATTTTCATTAAACTCTAAAAAGTCTTTAATTTCTTTCTTTATTTCTTCCATGACCAAGGTATCATTGAGTAGAGTGTTCGTCAGCTTCCATGTGAATGTTGGCTTTCTATTATTTATGTTGTTATTGAAGAACAGCCTTAGTCCGTGGTGATCTGATAGGATGCATGGGATAATTTCAATATTTTTGTATCTGTTGAGGCCTGTTCTGTGACCAATTATATGGTCAGTTTTGAGAAGCTGCGATGAGGTGCTGAGAAGAAGGTATATCCTTTTGTTTTAGGATAAAATGTTCTGTAGATATCTGTTAAATCTATTTCTTTCATAAGTTCCGTTAGTTTCAATGTGTCTCTGTTTACTTTCTGTTTCCAGGATCTGTCCATTGATGAGAGTTGGATGTTGACGTTTCCCACTATTATTGTGTGAGGTGCAATATGCGCTTTGAGCTTTACTATAGTTTCTTTAATGAATGTAGATGCCCTTGCATTTGGAGCATAGATATTCCGAATTGAGAGGTTATCTTGGTAGATTTTACCTTTGATGAGTATGAAGTGCCCCTCCTTGTCTTTTTTGATAACTTTGGGTTGGAAGTCGATTTTATTCAATATTAGAATGGCTACTCCAGCTTGTTTCTTTGGACCATTTGCTTGAAAAATTGTTTTCCAGCCTTTTACCCTGAGGTAGTGTCTGTCTTTTTCCCTGAGTTGGGTTTCCTGTAAGCAACAAAAAGTTGGGTCCTGTTTATGTAGCCAGTCTGTTAGTCTATGTCTTTTTATTTGCGAATTGAGTCCATTGATATTAAGAGATATTAAGGAAAAGTAGTTGTTGCTTCCTTTTATTTTTTTGTTGTTAGAGTTGGGATTCTGTTCTTGCGGCTGTCTTCTTTTAGGTTTGTTGAAGGNTTACTTTCTTGCTTTTTCTAGGGCATAATTTTCGTCCTTGTTTTGGTGTTTTCC
>NC_034601.1:10046837-10054031 GCF_900095145.1 Mus pahari | reverse complement strand
CTATTTGGAGTTCTGTAGGCTTCTTGTATGTTCATGGGCATCTCTTTCTTTAGGTTAGGGAAGTTTTCTTCTATAATTTTGTTGAAGATGTTTACTGGTCCTTTAAGTTGAAAAACCTTCATTCTCCTCTGTACCTATTATCCTTATTTTTTTTTAAAGATTTATTTATTTATTATATGGAAGTACNCTGTAGTTGTCTTCAGACACTCCAGAAGAGGGCATCAGATCTCATTACAGATGGTTGTGAGCCACCATGTGGTCGATTGGATTTGAGCTCAGGACCTTTGGAAGAGCAGTCAGTGCTCTTAACCACTGAGCCATCTCTCCAGCCCATCTCCTGTATTTCTTTAAGTGAGTTATTAACGCCCTTCTTAAAATCCTCTACCAGCATCATGAGATATGATTTTAAATCCGAATCTTGCTTCTCGGGTGTGTTGGGGTATCCAGGACTCACTGTGGTGGACATACTGGGTTCTGATGTGCCTTGTGGTCTTGGTTTCTGTTAGTAAGTTTCTTTCGTTTGCCTTTTGCCATCTGGTAATCTCTGGTGTTAGATGTTCTAGCTGTCTCTTGCTGGAGCTTGTTCCTCCTGTGATTCTTTAGCCTCTGTCAGCACTCCTGGGGAACCAACTCTCTCCTGAGTCCCAGTGGTCAGAGCACTCTCTGCAGGCAAGCTCTCCTCTTGCAGGGAAGGTGCACAGAGGTCTGGAGCTCAGATCCACCTCCTGAGTCCTGGGGTCAGAGCCCTCCCTGGAGGCTGACTCCCTTCTGGCAGGGAAGGTGCCTAGGGGTCTGGGTCTCAGCTCTGTCTCTTGGCTGAGGATGAAGGCCTGAAGGGACCCTGTCCAAAAAGCTCTGTTGCTTCTGCCGCAAACCTGCTCTCCTGTGAAGACTGATCTCAGTGTTCCCACATTCTGGGTGTGCTAGGGCCTGCCTTTGTCCTTTGACCCTGTTGCTGCTAGCACAAGACCCTCTGGGTTTTTTTGGAATACATGTTGCACTCCACTCACCAGTGATCTCAAGATCCTGGGTGTGCTAGGGTGCCTGCAGCGTGGAGAGTCCTCTGTGGACCTTGGGACCCTCTGCAGAGATCGTGCCTTAGATGGTGGCGGGGGAGGGTGTGTGTGTGTGTGTGTGTGTGTGTGTGTGTGTGTGTATGATGCTGACTGAAACAAACCCCAGCCACTGGTCGGGCAGGTGTCCTTTGTCCCTGTTCCTGCTAGCACAAGACCCTCTGGGTTTTTGGGAACAAATGTTGCTTTCCATTCACCGGTGATCTCAAGATCCTGGATGTGCTAGGGTGCCTGCAGCATGTAGAGTCCTCTAGGGACTTTGGGATCCTCTGCCGAGATGGTGCCCAAGATAAACTATTTTGCTTTTTAATTCACACCAGGCTATTTACCTGTGGTTCTTTACCCCCAAATACAGTGTTGTGAACACTTTAATGAGATGTGTGTAACATGTGAATTATAGAATTTCGTTTGTTTGTAACCTGCTTTTTCATGTCGTTTCAAGATTGTCTGTTATGAGAAACAATATATAGTGCTCTAGCATGCTTGTAATGAAACATATAACAACTACTTGAACCTAGCAAAGTAGCACATGCTGGTAATGCTAGCACTAGAAAATGATAAACAGAAGTAATAGGAAGCTAGGAAATTAATAAGGGATAAGAGACAAGAGAAAAACTTACATATAATGCTGCCCACAATAGTCAGGAAAACTAGAAAGCTTAGTAAAGACAGTACCTGGCAACAGAAGATCAATGTGTTTACTGTAAAGGAAAAGTGCACTGGGTGAGAGACTGCCCCAACAAGAAAAAGAGGAGCCCCCACGTGACCAAACCCTTCCACCTGTTCATGGCTAAAAGTAAAGGGATAGCAAAAGTGGTGCTAACACAGAATCTGAGTCCTTAGAAGAGGCCGGTGGCCTACCTGTCGAAGAAGCTAGAAAAGAGACTGTGTTTCATATTCCCCCACCAGCCAGTGCAAAACAAGTTAGAAAAGTTCCTGGGCGCTGCGGACTTTTGCTGATTGTGGATTCCAGGTTTTGCTAAATTAAAGAGATAAACAGTCCTTTGTATAGAGAAATAAAGAACAACAGGCCTTGGATGCCATTAAGACTGCCCTAATGTCGGCTCCAGCTTTAGGCCTCTGGATGTGACTGAGAACAAAGATATTGCCAAAAAGGGGTTCTTACTCAGAGATTGGGGCCCTGGAAGAGACCTGTGGCATACTTATCTAAGAAATTAGACCCTGTGGCTATAGGATGGCCTTCTTGCCTACTCATAGTGGCAGCTGTGACCTTACCAGTCAAGGACGAAGATAAATTGACTCTGGGACAGAACTTGGTGCACGCTCTAGAAAGTGTGGTTCAGCCCCGCCCCCCCCATCGACGGCTGACTAATGCGCGCATGACTCATTACCAGACTCTGTGGTTCAACTCTGATAGGGTCATTTTTGCCTCCCGCAAGTCTGAACTTAGCTACCCTGCTCCCAGACCCAGCCTGTAAGCGAGTTCTTGCTGAGACACATAGGTGGCATGAAAATTTGACAGACCAGTCACTAGAGGGTGCAGATGTTACCTGGCTCACAGACTGGAACAGCTATCTAGAAGAAGAGAGAAAACATGCTGGAACAGCTGTGGTAGCTGGACACAAGTCCTGCCAGAGAACACATCAGCTCAAAAGAAAGGACTGATCACCCACATAAGACCTTGGAATTAAGAAAAGGAAAAAGACTCAACATCAACACAGATAGCAGGTACGCTTTTGCCACAGCCCACGTCCATGAGACCACATATCAACAGAGGAGTCTACTGACGTCAGGAAGAAAAGGAAATTAAGAACAAAGAAGAAAATACTGGCTCTACTGAGGGCCCTCCACGACCCTGCCAAGGTAAGCATCATCCACTGTCCTAGTCACCAGAAGGGAGATACGGTGACAGCAAGGGACAACAACATGGCAGACCGCAAGGCACGAGCAGTTACAGCCATGGCCCTACTGGTGGTGCTCCTGGCAATGGAGCTCGAGTTTGCCTACACAGCAAAAGACTTAGCCCTCATTTCCAAAGATTCCAGTCACCAGTTCAACAAAAATAAGTGGCTGTGGTACACCTCTAGGAAAAGAAAATCCTGCCACAAAGACAAGCAGAGGCTGTGATCAAACAGATGAATCAGTGGGCTCATTTAGGAGTAAGCAAGCTCATGCAGACATTCTCCAAGACTAAGTATCATGTACCAGGTTTAAAACACCTTATAGAGTAAGTGGTGCACAAGTGTGTGCCCTGCCAAAAAGTCAATGTCTGCCACACCACGGTGGATCCAAGAAAGAGGTGCTGGGGAGACAGACTTGGTGTCTACTGGGAAGTAGACTTTACTGAAAAAAAAATATGAGTATAAATACATTCTGGCTTTTGTGGATATGTTCTTGAGATGAATTTTCCCTGTAAAAATAAGACTGCTCAGATGGTCATCAAAAAGATTATTAAAGAAAATTTTCAAGGTTTAGAGTGCCCAAAGCAATAGGGTCAGATAATAGCCCTGCCATTGTTGCCCAGGTGAGTCAGGGTGTGGCCAAGCATTTAGAGGTCAAATAAAAATTACATTGTGTATACAGACCTCAGAGCTCAGGACAGAGGGAAAGGATAAATAGAACCCTAAAAGAGACCTTGGCAAAATTAACCATGGAGACTGGCGCAGACTGGGTGCTCCTTCCCCTTCCCCTATTTAGAACCAGAAATACTCCCTCTTGATTCAGTCTTACTTTTTTGAGATCCTTTATGGGGCTCCCATGCCCATCACTGTCTTAAATGATGTGTTTAAACCCACATGTTGTTGTAATAATGATCTGTGTGCTAAGTTAAAAGCCTTGCAGGTGGTGCAGAAGGACAACTGGCTACAGTGAACGAGCCGGGTACACCAAAGACATCCAGTTCCAGGTTGGAGATCTGATCTACGTGCACCTGCATCGTGCCCAGACCCTCAAACATCGCTGGCAGGGTCCCTGCCTAGTTCTGTTTACTACCCCTTGTTATCCTGTTTTCTGTTCTTAACCTTTGGCCCATACATCTTTAATTGCTTAAATACAATACAAGTTTTAATGCTTAGACAATAATATCAGTAGCTACAACAAAGTGAGACATCATTTCAAGATTGAAATGTACCAGAGATAAAGGGGGGAATGTAATATGTAAAATAAATTCAAGACTACCCAGTACCTTCTCCCTTCAAAAGGACTTTTGAAACTGTACTAGCAGAACAAGTACAGAGTCAGATAAAAAACTGGCTGACTAAACAAATATAGAAACATAGCTTTAACAGTCAAAATTACTAAGCTCCCAAAACAAGATTAACAATTCCCCTGCCCTGCCTCACGGACAGACAAAATGAGAGTCACCCTATACAAACAAACCAATGTCTAAAAAGGTTATTGGCTACACCAACTAAAATAAGCCAAACTACCCTGGTACCTATATCCGGCCCTTATAAAGTTAGAAAAAGTGTGTTCTTTCTTTATTCTGGGTCTCTCCTCCGTCCTGCGTGCTGAGAGGGGGTTTCCTAACATGTTGGATAAGTAAAATCCTCATGCGTTTTGCAACGATGGCGGTCTCTGTGCTCTTTGTGGGTGAGGGTCTTTTAGCAAGCTACAACACAGTCACATCATGTCTGGAAGATAGCATTTCATAGCACTCCTCCCAACCCTCCAACACTTACACTCTTTCCACCCCCTCTTCTGAGATGATCCCTGAGCCCAAGGGAGGAGGGACTACCTTAGTTTTTGAGAAAGGGTCTCTCATTGAACATGGAGCTCATTGATTGGGTTAGATTGGTTGGTCAGAAATCCCCTGAATCCTCTTGTCTACACCCCCCGCCCCAGCACTGGGATTGCAGACCAGCAATGCTGCATCTGGATCCTCTCCGCACCTTCCCAACACTGGGATTACAGGCCTGCAATCAACCCAGGTCTTCACACTCACATGGCAAGCACTCTGATGACCCGCCCATCCCCTGCCCCTTCTCTGTACTTTTTATTTTCATTTTTATGGTGAGTTTGGATTAATTAATTTTAAGTCTGTACTATCACTACTACTACTACTACTACTACTACTACTACTAATAATAATAATAATATGTGTGTGTGTGTGTGAATGTATGTACACATGTGTGATGCTAGAGATGAAATCCAGGGCTTTGCTCAAACTAAATAAATGTTCTCCCATTGAGATATGCAACCCACTAAGCTCCTATCTCGATAATTTTGAAAAACTTGAATATTTTTAATTTCATGGGCCACTCCTTTCTTTGGAGACCACTGTTATCACACTGGCCTCAGCAGAACCCCTCCATTCTCTGGCCTCTTGTTTTTTTGCCTCATCTTTAGTTAGAGTGCGTGGGTTCTGGCCACTCATAGGTTCTACAAGCCTATGAACTATGACCCCATATCTTCCCAATCTTTGATCAAACCTTTCCTAAGTCATAGCACTTTTGCCTCTCAAATTAATTCCTATGCAGCCTTCAAGACATCCCAGTGCTTCCTTCTGGAACCTTCTCTATGCTCCCAGGCTAGTTCAGTTCCTCCCCCTTCACAATATCTCAGTTTTGTGTTTCTTCAGACTGTAACCTCCTCAGAGGGATTCAACTTCTTTGTTTCCTGCAGAGCACATCTCAGTCAATATGTGATGAAAGGAAGAAAGAAAGAAAGAAAGAAAGAAAGAAAGAAAGAAAGAAAGAAAGAAAGAAAGAAAGCAAGCAAGCAGGCAGGTGGGAAGAACACACAGTCCTGGATTCCACTGAAACAGTGCAAGGGGAAAATTCCAGATCCTATGAGAGAGACTCCAGGAGGATAACAGCACCTATCAAAGGCAGTGAGTCACTTCGGGAGAAACACAATTAAACACTGGTCGTTTAAGTAATGCAGCTTTGCATTCCATCAAAGAGCTCTTGAGGTTGCTGCCTCTTCCCATGCCTTCCATGGTCCATCACCTGTCAAGACTTCTGCCTGTTCCCTGTCTTGTCTCCCACATCCTCCATCCCCACTCCCCAAATCCACCCAGCTCTCACACTAACACCAACAAAAGAGAACACATAGTTGACAATGTCTTGCCAGCCTGAATCTGGTCCCAGGTCTGGTGAATGTTCACTGCTTGTGGGGCACGTATTCTCATTCTCTCTAGCAGTCTTAGAGAGGTTAAGTCAACCAAGATCATAGAGCTGGCAAGATTCTAGAGAAGATAACCAGGGGCAATGGCTACTATAACACTGTGTACATGTGTACCCAGATATCTTCTTCTTGTCTTTGTTCCATTTTTGTTGTCATGGGCCTCTTAGAAGATTCGGGATTAGGCCAGACGTAGTGATCCACCCAGGCATAGCTCTGTGAGTCTGAGGCCAGTTAGGTTTACACAGTGAGTTCCAGGATAGCAAGAATGATATAGAAAGACCCTGTCTCACAAAACCCAAACTAAAGAAACAACCAACCAAACAAGCCAGGGGTAGATGGGTTTTCTTGGCAGGATTAAAAAAATTTTTGGAAAATATCCCATATTTTCTATCATCCCTCAAAACATCTTCAGTGTTTGAAAAACGTTCTTGACATAGGAAGTAAAATATTTCTCCCAGTTTTGTATAAGGATTTGGAGGGGGTGGGAATTAATGTAGTCCAGGCTGGCCTCCAACTCCTTATGTAGCTGAGGCTGGCCTTGAACTCTTGATTCTCCTGCCTCTATCTTTCACATGCTGAGATTGCCAGCCAGATAGCCAGATCCAGCTCTGCCTTGTATATCACTCTTGGTAGAGAGCCATACTGTTTTTAAATTTTTATTTGTATTATTCAAATCCCAAGTTAAATAACATTGTGGGCTTGGTCTGAGAATTGTCAGGGATGGAAAAAGAGTCTCAACTGCAAGATCCCGGATCTCCTGTCCCCTCCCATCTAGACCTGAAAAACTGGTAAACTGGGCCACTCTAGCTACAGAGTCTGGAGCCTGCCTCTACCAAAGCACAAAGCCTCTGAAGCTTGGTTATTTCCAGTCACCTCCTGCAAATTTCATTAGAGTTGCTGCACTAACAGATTTAAAACTGCTTCTAATAACAATTTTTTTTGTTTTGTTTTAATTCTTCGAGACAGGGTTTCTCTGCATAGTCCTGGCTATCCTGGAACTCCCTCAGTAGACCAGGCTGCCTTGGAACTCAGA
>NC_034601.1:10037609-10046737 GCF_900095145.1 Mus pahari | reverse complement strand
CTCTGCCTCTGCCTCTGCCTCTGCCTCTGCCTCTGCCTCTGCCTCTGCCTCTGCCTCTGCCTCTGCCTCTGCCTCTGCCTCTGCCTCTGCCTCTGTCTCCTGAGTGTGATGTGGGGTTGTGATAGCCCAGGGCTACAGAGGAAAGTGGAGAGCTTCAACTCTGGATACCTCAAGTGAGTATGGTAGGAGTCAGCTCCCTCCTTCATCCTGACTTGGTGCCATACAGCTGGCTGCCCGCCATCAACCCTAGTAGAATTTATTATACTGACAGTTATCAGGCTTTACTGCTTTTTGACCTTATAAGGTTCCCATGCCATACAGCCCTGAGCATGCAGATGAAGCATCTTCCAATACCCTTGTCCTGGCCAATGATACACAGACACACAAACCTTGCCCCCAGAGACCCTGGCCACCTCCTCAGGGGTATAACTACCCTTTTCTCCCCACCCCCCAATAAATGAACCAGTTCTCAGAAGCTATTCTGGGATGTGTGTTCTTTCTGCTCACTCACCACTGACCAAGATCCTGCCTGCATCCGCCCACCCTACTGAGCTTCCCTCCTTCCAGTTCTGCCTGGTGTGCAATGGATCTGATTCCCCCAAGGGAGAAGCAGGCCGAGGGTTGCACCTAAATGCTGGGATTAAAGACATGTGCCACTACTGCCTGGCAGCTTCTAATAATTAATGGTAAGCCAGCCTCATGTTTATTCAGCACCATCATTAGTGGCCCTTTTTTTTTGTAGGGCAGAGGGATCTTGGGGCTTGCTGAAACAGGAAGGAACAGCAAGTACCTTTTGCTTGTGTTCCAAAGCTGTAGAGTGCTGACAAAGGTATAAACTGGCTTGGGGCAGGAAGTAGTGTCTGGATGGACCTGGGCCTGAGTCACTTATCAGTTTCTGTGCACATACCAACTTGTCCCCTGTTTAACTACTGGTAAACAAGGCTCCTGAAAATTGAGCCCAGGTCTGGTGGCAGACACCTGTCATCTCAGCCTCTTACAAGAAGAGTGGGTGTCTGAAACAAGCCTAGGCTATGCAGTGAGTCATCTCAAAATTCCAAACCAAAGCAAGCAAACAAACAACAAGTTCCCAACGTGTATAAATGAGATACTACTCATCAGAAAGAAAAAAAAATATGTATTGAAATAATTCAGTCTCTAAAGTATGGCATTAAGTGAGGGAAGCTGGTTCCTGAAGACCATACCGTGGATTATTTCATTGACAGGGAGGTCTGGGGAAGGCATAATTATGGTGACAACAGATCAGGAGTTGCCAGAGGTACAAAAGAAATAGGGATTGACAGAAATGTTCCTTATTGCAGGCCATGTGTGGTAGCACACACCAATAATCCCAGCACTCTAGGCTGAGGCAGACGAACATGAGTTCAAGGCCAGTCTGGGATACAGGAAACCTCTCAGAAAACCAAAAGGAGTGAAGAGATTGTTAGAAATATAACATCACTGGCAAGAATCAATAAGCGAGCAATGTAGGAGTCATCTCTTCCATCTGTTTTAAATCTCTCCAGCATTGGACGGGAAGAGAAGCTGAGCATTGTGTGTAGAAAGATCCACAGCTGTGATGATGAAAATAGTTTCTGGTAACACACACACACACACACACACACACACACACACACACACACACACACACACACACACAGAGTGCCCCTGTTACCATCCTGAGCTCTCTCTTTGGGAAGTTCCCAATGAGAGCATTCTCTCCACCTCCCCTCACGTCAGTAAGTCTATAGCACTGTCCATGAATTCAAGCCAGCCTCTGCTTTCCTTTAGTTCTGGACAGATCTCTATAAGTGGGATGTTAGAACAGACCTTACGAAATTCTGGTCAAGAAAGCTTGGTGTGCCCTGGGTGTTGGATCTTTGTCAGACCCCACAACATTTCGGGGGCTCATCCAGGATCTAGTACGCTGATACTCAAGCACAACTGTTTGAATTGTTAGCTTCAGGGAGACCTCTGGAGGTGAATCTAATATTCTGGTTCTGGTTTTGTGTGCTCCTTGTGACCCTTGAAAGAGGCTGGATGCAGACTTGCTCTCCAAGTCCTTCATCTCCCCAAGGGGAGATGAAGGATGCTTCAGCTCTCTCTGGCCTCTTTTGGCTGGGGATCTTGTTTGTTTGTTTTTTTCTGTCAGCCTCCTTGTCATATTCTGTCTACAGTTTTCAATGTCCAGTCTTACTTTTGCTTTTTCTGATCACTGTCTTCTTTGTCCTGGACTTTGTGATAGAATTAGAGCAATCCACCACCCAATCCCCTCTTGAACCTGTTCAACTGACTTTCTGGTCGACATGGGAGCCCACTAAGTGGTGGTCAAAGAACTCTAGCTATGAGATGTACCCTGGTGCAAGGAGCAACCAGTTCTAAACAATACCCCTGGACAACAAAACACCATGTGAACCTCGGAAAAGGTACGGTTACAGATTCTTTCCTGTTTATTCTTGAATGCCCCTACCCCCTCTTGGGAAGACACTTGTTACAAAGACTTCGTGCTCAAATTAGCTTTAGTGAGGAGGACATTAATGTAAGATTTTAAAACAGGACAGGCAACAGGGCGACGATGTTAGTCACCCTTTACTTAGCTGAGGAATATGTACTGACAATTCCCCTGAGCCCTCCTGGCCATGATAACCTATTGGCCTATTTTTGAGACAAGTTCCCCAGGGTCTAGATGGAAAGCAACCCCCTGGACTTCTCAAACGCCAGGCCCCAGTCCTCATCCAACTCGGAACTTTGGTGAAGCTCATACAGGTGTATAAGTATTCCATGAGCCTGGAAGCCTGACAAAGAATCAAAATTCATATAAACAGATTGAGAAAAATAGGAATCCTAGTACCTTGTAGGTCCCCCTGGAACATTCCACTACTTCCTGTTTGGAAACCAGGCACAAATGACTACCAAGCCAGTACAAGACTTAAGGGAAGTCAACGAAAGGGTGGAGATATTCACCCCACAGTCCCTGACTCATATACTCTGTTAAGTATGCTATCACCAGGCATACTTAACACTGTCTTGGACTTAAAATATGTTTTTTAAAAGTATACCTCTGGCCCCTAAAATTCAACCATAACCTGAAAACCTTGGGATGTCTTTGAGTCACCCATGCTACTGTAAATAACCCCAATACTCTCCTGGGTTCACCAAGCTGGACTTGACACAGAGCCTTCCAACAAGTTCTTCCTCCGTGGAACTGTTATGCTTTGATATTGTTCATATTTTTGTTTCATTTATGGTATCAGATGGATATTGATGCCTGCGTGGGAAAATCCCAATTGTTTTCTCCTTCAGGATTTTCTGTGTTAATTTCTCAGGTTTTTCTGAATATCTTGTACCCTACGAGGAGAGTCTTCTTAAGCTCAAAAGTAAAATTGTCCTAAATTGTAAAGAACCCAAATCTTATAGCCCTTGTTTTAAAACTTTAAATGTTGATGGCTATTGTTAATCAAGTAGACTCTGTTTGTTTTTAGTTCTGTGCTTGCCCTTGGTCTGATGTAAATGAGCTCAGGTTGTGCAATGACCTTCTATACCTCAGCAAGCTATGCCCATCTCTGCCTCAGTCCCCCTGAGAGTCAAGCTTAGTCTTTAAATGAACTGTGATGGTCACTCAGTGTGAAGGAAAGGATTATGGTCCCAAAGATAACTATGCTAGTGATCTGTGAGCCTGCTATTATATGTAGCAAAAAATTAATGTCGCACTCATGCCCTAAATGAGGGTCCAGGGTCCCTAGAATCATGCAAGTGGGTGGTAGATAGACACACGGATGTCTTCTAAGGAGAGAGGATGACACAACAATTTCTGCTGAGAGACATTAAAGAGAGTACAGTGAGGGCTTCAGAGACAGAAGAAGTGGTTACAGGCAAACGAAAGCCAAGTGTTGTTGGATGCTGTCCTCTGAGTATAATGATCATTGCTGAATTCTCTCTCTATCTCTCTCTTTCTCTGTCTCTGTCTCTCTGTCTCTCTGTCTCTGTCTCTCTGTGTCTCTCTCTGTGTCTCTCTGTCTCTGTCTCTGTCTCTCTGTCTGTCTGTCTCTCTCTGTCTCTCTGTCTGTCTGTCTGTCTCTGTCTCTCTCTGTCTCTGTCTCTCTCTGTCTCTCTCTCTCTCTTTCTCTCTGTGTGTGTATGTGTGTGTGTGTGTGTGTGTGTGTGTGTGTGTGTGTGTATGTTCAGGTGAGCCCCCTGTTTATGCGTATGTGGAGGCCAGCGGCTGGCTTTGAATATTTTTCTCTCTTGCTCTCCATCTCAATTGTTGCTTAGACTGTTCTCGTTAAATCTAGAGCTGGCGGTCAGCGAGCCCAGGGAATCTGCTTGCTTCTGCCCCCTAGTGTTGGGTTATAGGAGCTCCCCAGTCAGCTCTTATGTCGGTGCTAGAACCTGAACTCTGTTTGCCACGGCAAGCATTTTATCCCCTGAGTCATCTCCCTGGCCTATTGTGACCCTCTTAATCACAACAACTGTGCCAACAGTCCCTTAGGATGGGTCCTGCAGGAATTTTCTCCATGAGAGGGTACAAAGATTCACCTACTAGCTCCAGCAGCTCCCCCCAGCTGTACCTAGATGCAGGTGGCCACAGTCAGTGCTGGAAGCTATGACATATATGGAAGGTGTCTTAGTTCGGGTTCCATTGCTCTGAAATGCAATGATCTTGATCTGAGAAATCTTGATCTGAGAGTAGCTAGGAGACTCTCAAAGCCCACCCCCCAGAGTGACACTCTCCCTGGCCCCCATAGGCTCATTCAAACACATGAGTCTTTGGAGGCCACATCTAGCCATAACATAATGTAAAATACACTTAGTCCAACTTTAAAAGTTCCATGAGTCTCAATTTGTGTCTTAGCTTGGTTTTCCATTGCTGCAAAGAGACACCCTCCCCAGTGACACACTTCCTCCAACAAGGCCACACCTCCTAGTAGTGTCACTGTTCATAGGCCCATAGGCTTATTCAAATTAACACAAAAGGTTAACTGAAGAGACCCATATATGCAATCCCAAGTGACCCATGGTCATCCGTGCTAACATGAAACTTTTCAGGGGTGTGGCTGTTTGTGGTTATCCAGGCTCCTGTAAGTTACCCCTCAGCCTTGCTCCTTAAATGGGCCCAATAAACTTGTTGGTTCACCAAGCTAGCTTGTCAAAATCATTACTTCGGTCAGCTGGGACCAGTCTAAGTAAATGTTTGCTCATGTCTTCCCAGGGAAATTTCACAAAACAGCAAGAAACACAGCTGTAGAAGCAGGAAAGGATCTCCCAGGAGCTTAGGCAAAGACAGGATTATCTCAGATGCCTCAACTGTGTCCTTGGGAGGTGATTGCCAAGACTTCTGTCCTCCAAGGCAGTAAAGAGAACAAGTGGCTATGGCGTAAAGACTGGATCTCTATACCTTGTCCCCACAGTCACAGGGAAGGAAACCTTTCCAAAGTGTCTACACTGAGAGCTGTAGCAGCACTGTCTATTCCTGAAGCCTGGGCACACACGCCTATGGCCATTAGAGCTATACTGTTCACACCCACTGACTTCAGGGCAGCTTGAAATGGGACAGCATGACAGTGGGAGAAGCAGTAAGCAGAGACCTGACCCACTCACCAAGTGAAGACAGTAATGTCAGTGCTGGGTTTGACCGAATATCAGGCACCTGTAATATTACCACTAGTGTTGTAAACGATGAGTGTACATGACTCAGTGTTCGTGGCCCTAGTAGAGGTGAGTATCCAATAAGAGACATGTAGAACTCATATTCAGACTTACAAACACAGATAAAGGCTTCTGGAAGATGATCAAGTGCTGGAGAGATGACTTAACTTATAAAATGGTTGTTCCACACACACGAGGACCTGGATTTGATCCCCAGTATAACCTAAAAATGTCAGGCTTGTTAATAGGTGCCTGTAATCCAAGAACTATGGAAATGGGGACAGGAGAATTTCTGGGGCTTGATGACCAGCCATTCTAGTCAAATTGGTGAGCTATGGGCCAATGAGAGACCCTGTCTCAAAGGAGGTGGACATTGTTCCTAAAGAGTATGTCCTCTGGCCTCCACATGCACCAACTCACATATGAAAGGACACATATAAACTCATAATAATAGTGACTGTATATCAGGGGCCTGGATAATAATAGTGTATGTGCCTCCACACATGTGTGCAGACATGTGCACTTGCATATGCATGAACACACACAAATATACCCAGGAGCACAGTGGCATTGTTAGGGCTGAACACAGATGGGGAAGAGTGACTTCTCTGATGTAACCCTCTCTCTGAACTCTGTATCAAGAAAATCTTAGTTAGGGTTTTACTGCTGTGAACAGACACCANGACCAAGGCAAGTCTTAAGACTCATTTCTAGGCAGTTAGAATGAGGGTCTTAAAGTCCACACTCACAGCGACACACCTACTCCAACAAGACCATACCTACTTCAACAGGGCCACACCTTCTAAAAGTGCCACTCCCTGGGCTGAGCACATACAAACCATCACAAAGAAGAAGCATTATCCAGGGGTTAGAGTTCACTGGAGCCACTGTGGCTCCATTTACTAGGTGGTTTATAAACAACAAAGCTGAAAGCCCAGCATACATTCAGAATGAGTCTTTATACCTCAATTACCCAATCTAGAAACTCCTTTGTGGGCATTCTCAAAGGTATGTCTCTCAGATAATTCTAGATCCTGTCAAGCTGACAATGAAGATTAACCATTATAGGCACTAATTCCTCCTCCCATTTAATAATCAAAAGCCCCATCTTTTAATGTTTTTCCCCCTGGGGATCCTCTATCAGTTTACAGATAGGGAACACTCCCTAATTAAACCATAGTCGTGGGGGAGGAAAGTAGGGCAGGAACAGGGGAATCTAAGTCAGGTTCAGGCAAAACACTGACCAGGCATAAACAGAGTGAAAGCAGGGACACAAAGGTCCCAATGGGAGAAGGGTCCTGGCACATCTGTGAAGTGACAAGCTGAAGGAAGCATGAAGGGGAGGGTCAGGGCTGAAGAATGCCAACAGAGAGATGAGAGTTAATGTTGAATGAAACTCAGTCCTCAGCAACAGCATTAAATGGTGAGACATTTATGAGGTGATAGGTCAGAGAGCTAAGTGCCCTTATCTTACCTTAGGGTTAGGGTTAGGGTTAGGTTAGAGCCTGAGGGGTGGGGCTAAGATGATGGCTCAGCTGGTAAAAGCCTGACAACTTGGACCCTAGAACCTGGCGGAAACCGTGTAGGGAAGGCCGTGTAAGCAAGTGAGCTTTCTGGAGAATACCCATTATCTCCCCACCATGGCTGTGAGGGGTATGCTCTGAAGAGGCCAGGACTCTAGGGGCTTTGTACTAGGATTGCTTTGTGCCGATATGCCTTTCCACGCTCTATTCCTCACTTATCTAACATGGTGTAGAAAAACCCTCATTGCCTATAGTTTCCAACTCACTTTGTTGGGCAGATTTCCTACATAATCAATATGAAGATGTACTTTCATATCATGATGCTGTTTAGATGAATTGATGATTTCATAATTCCTGATTGTGGTTTTATAGAACTCCTGGACTGATTTAAATAATTTGAAACCTCCTGTAGAATAATAATAATAATAATAATAATAATAATAATAATAATAATAAAAATGCTGAATAGAGTTCTGTTACAACCTGAATGCACTGAGAAGAGAAATAGGCTTGGAACATATTTACAATCAAGGGAAATATTCCTCCTAGGTTAGGAATGAGGCCACTAATCTTGATAACTAAGATCATAAATTATGATTGGGCAATTTATTATGGATGCAAGAACAGAAAATAAATGATTGACTAGTTTAACTACACAAGACTCCAAAATAATGAGACATAAGGCAGACGATTTGCTTCTTGTCAAAAACCTTGCTTAAAAACTATTGCTTTAAACTTACAAAGAACTTGTGGAGCTAGAAGATATATAAGGGATGTTTAGTCAGGTCTTAATGGAAAGACATGTAAACCATTCTGATATAACTTCTTAAGCCTTATTGACCTATGACATGAACTATTGCTTTGAATTTACTATGGAATGTAAAATGTTTGGAAAACCATGTAATCAATTGTTCTGCTGTAATCCCTCTTGTGTAACATTTTATCTGCAAGATAATTTTTTTTCTTACATAGAGAACTTTTGTCTGAAAAGGTAAAAAAGCTGAGAGCAAAAATAAAGTGTGAGAGTAAGCTCTTTGGGGCCCTGCTCCATTTACCAACAACTGATGTATATAGATGCATATATGTATATGTATGTATGTGTATGTAGGTAGGTATGTGTATATGTATGTATATATATGAATGTATGTATTCATGTACACATGTGAAATTGATGAAACTTGTGGGTTAGAGTGCCTTTCTGCTTTGTCTCGTGTGTGTGTGTGTGTGTGTGTGTGTGTGTGTATGTGCGCGCGCATGTGTCATATGAGCGTGACTTTTCTTTCTTGCTAGATCACAAAGAGATAATGAGCTCCAAGTCTCTTGCCAGCTTGCCATACCCCTAAGTTAAAGAGCTAAGAGCTTCTCACCAGCAGCCAAAGTAGTTAAATTCCCCCTTTTTCTAATCCCCTGCTGCTACCAGCAGGAATTAATTGTCAGGAGCAATCAGCTCTGGCCCCTTAAGAGTTAATAGAGTTCTGAGTTTCTTGCCAGTCACAGGGAGTGCTGGCCCCATTGAATCAAGCTTTGTCCCCTCAGAGAAAAGATTGCTGAAGGATTACTCTAACTGCTACAGGCTGTCACAGGCACTTAGAAGCCCTATACCCTGTCTCCTCACATCTCCCACATTCCCTTACAGCTAAGTCCTACCAAGTCCTAAGCTAGCTAATCAGTTATGCTAATATTTTATTTTATACCCATACTATGAATATTGATGCCTACATCACTATAGACTTTGATTTTTATATATTTCCATCTTCACACTAGTCTTTTCCCTACCATGCTTTTTTTTTCATTAGAAACTATTTTTGTTTTTTTATTAGATATTTTCTTCATTTACATTTCAAATGCTATCCTGAATGTTCCCTATACCCTTCCCCTGCCCTGCTCCCCTGCCCACTCACTCCCACTTCTCGGCCCTGGCGTTCTGTGCTGGCGGTCCCCTGTGCTTGGTCTTACAAACTT
>NC_034601.1:10035107-10037047 GCF_900095145.1 Mus pahari | reverse complement strand
CCTGGATGTCCTGGAACTCACTTTGTAGACCAGGCTGGCCTCGAACTCAGAAATCCGCCTGCCTCTGCCTCCCGAGTGCTGGGATTAAAGGCTCTCCTCTCTCTTGCTCCTCCATCCATTGCTGCTCTCTCCAGACCTCTTCCATAGTTCCCTCACTCCTCCTCCAATTCTTTCATCTTTTGTCCAAATGAGATGCTTTTAGATCATCCAAAATTAAGGGTATCTCTTCACGTAGAGCAAGTGGACCATGCCACCAGACAGAAGAACTGGTAAGGTTGAGTGAGCTCAGACTTTGTGAATCTCAGAATCGAGGATGGTAGGAGTGGAACCACTTATTGCCTACCCCTACCTGCTCTGGAACACGTAACCATGGCACCCCCAGAGTTCTCAAGAGGCAGGGTGCAGCCCAGCATCTTCACACCTGGCTCGAGCAACAGTGATCTATTCTGAGATATACTATTTAAAATTAGAGTGCAGCAGGGCAGAGTGTGGATGAGACATGTTACATAAACACTCTTTACTTCGTTTTGCTCATAGCTTGAAGCTCTTCCTAACAGGTTAAAGGGAAGAGAAAGACACAGATTGTGAATTAAAAGAATGATAATAGTTTGGGCACAGTGGTAAAGTTGGACTTGTTCAATTTTAAAATAGGGCCTCATGTAGCCCAGGCTGGCCTTCAGGCTTCTGTAGTCAGGATAACCTTGAACTTCTGATCCACCCACGAGTGCTAGAATTACTGAAGTGTGGGGAATGAACCCAGGGCTTCCTTTACAACTAGGCAAGCACTCAGTCTACCACATGTGCTATGCACTCAGCCCTAAAGACTTATTAGAGCTACATCCAGAGTCAACCCATCATCAGAAACTCTTGGGACAGCCCCTTAGCCTAAGCTTCTCCCAGGGGAGGAGCTTTCAGACAGGAATCTGAAGGAGAAGAAGCTATCATGGTACCTCACCCTCCCTCAGAACATAGTGCCAGGGATTAAAGGAAAGAGCTTCCACATGTACCATGCTAATTTGCCCCTTGCTACAGCACTGCTAGGGAGACACAGTTGTCTCCTTTGTACAAATGGAGAAACTGAGGCTTCATCAGGGCAAATATTGTAGGTCACACAGTTGATTATAGAAACTAGACCTAAAAACATTTTGTCCCAATCCTCACTCCGCAGAGAACCCAAGTCATGTCATTATCAGTTTATCAGAAACTGTGCAAGCCTGGGCATAGTGACTTGACCTCTCTGTGCCACAGTTCTTCATCTATAAAATGAGTATAAGACATCCTCCTCTTCCAGAGCTGTGAGGATCAATACATCAACACACAGGGGATCTTCTAAGCACAGATGCTGTCTACAGTGTGTGCACCTGCTGTCCCTCTTGGGATCTTGGTCAGGTTCCTGGGACTTGCACTTTTCCTCAAACATTATGTTTCTTAATGACATGGTTCTAAGGTTTCAAGCACAGCTTTGGAAATGTTAGAATCCCAGGACCTGAGGTATTCCTTGAGATATACCCTTCACACAATTATCTTCATTGCCTGATGCAGTTCTGACTCAGGCTGATTAAATGCTGCAAATGCCTGGAGCAAGCTGAGAGGCAGGCCACATATCCCTTTTATGAAAATCCAACCAGCGGGTGGAGGGTAGAGATAACTGGTCCACTCCACTGGGAGGCTGAAGATACTTAATTTTTCTGGAACCCAGATAAACAGGAGGAACAAGGAGGGATATGAGACAAAGAGGAGCTAAGCCAGGCAGCCAAGGGCTGCAGGAGTTATTACAAGTTAATGATGTGATCCCTGGCTGGGTTGAAAAGAAAGACAATGAGCCTGAGGTTGTAGAACAAGAGGTCCCGGAGAGGAGTCCCAGCATTAGCCTCCCGCTGCCTGCTGCTGTCGTGTGTGTGTGTGTGTGTGTGTGTGTGTGTGTGTGTGTGTGTGTGTGT
>NC_034601.1:10023621-10034817 GCF_900095145.1 Mus pahari | reverse complement strand
TGTGTGTGTGTGTGTGTGTGTGTGTGGTATGGGAGGGTCATGAGACCCAGGGGCTCTGTGACTTTCTCTAGGAAAGCTCATAAAGATAAACAAACCTCAGCAAAGAGATCTCAAAATGCCATTTTGCAGGCTCAGAGCCAGAGGGCCCACTGAAAGGAAGACACGCTAGGTATCGAGAATAGGAAACACAGCACTGAGGGCTCATTTATGACTAGGCTATGTCCCTGACCATGGCCTTGAAACCTGGCTGTGGCATATAACCTGATTTCATGGGTCTGGGTGTCTTGATACATCTTTTTGTTAGGAAGCACTCACTGTGAGCCATGGCCCAGGAGAAGGCTCAAAAAAAAAAAAATCAATATTGTGCTCGCCGTAGTTACTTTTCCTGTTAAGATACAACAGCTAGCAAAGAGCAGCAGAAGGGTGGAAGGATCCGTTTGGGCTTCCTAGTTGTGGGTGCATTCCATCCTGTCTGTAGCATGGCATCAGAAACCCTAGACAGCTGGTCACATCACACCTCCCACCGGGGAGCAGAGAGATGAGTGGTGCTACCCAAGTGGCTTCTCCTGTCTCATTTAGCCAGTGTTCCCTGCCCAGTGAGTGGTGCTCCCACATTGAGCAATGGTCACCCCACCTCAGTTAAACCCCTGTGGGAACTCCCTCATTCACACCCAGAGCTGTGTCCCCTGGGTGATTCTAAATCCATTCCAGTTGGCGATCAACATGAACCATTACAGAGGTGCCCAGGGATCCTCGCAGAAGCAAGGCTCCAGAGCGAGCTCCCTGTGGGCTGGCTTTACTAACTTGGGGCTTAGGATTTGCAAGTCCCAAACCATGGATCCTGGCTCTACAGTCTCCCACAGGCTCATGTGTTAAAGGACTGGTCCTAAGAATGGTGCTGTTAGAAGGTGGTGGTGGAACCTTCTAAGAGGAAGTTAGGTCTTGGGGGGAATTCTTACATAAAGTATTATAGGACCCCATCTCTTCTGCCTCCCTTTCTAAGGTATCCTGCTTCATCCTAGGCTCACAGCAATGAGGTCAACCAATCACAGACCTGAAACAATGAGCCCAGAGAACCCTTTGTTTATGAATTCACTATACTAGTTGTTTGTTATCAGAGCAGAAATCTGCCTAGCACGGTTTCTATCTAAAGAAAGGACACCCAACTTGGTTTGTGTCCCCTCCCTACCCTCAACTCAAGACAGGACTTCGCCAAGGTCAAAGAGAAGGGTCTTACTGTAGATATGAGGGAGAGTTCAGCAGAGGCATCTAGAAGGGTCCAGACTGAACCAGGCCATGGCTTAGGGAGGCTGGGGAGAGGAAGGAAGAGAAGAGAACGCCAAGAGGAGAAAGGGCAAGAAAGGGAACCAAGAGCTGAGGAGCAAGAGCGTGCGAAAATGGCTGGGTTATATAGAAAAGGAGAAGCTGGGGGAAGGGAAGGGAACCCAGCCCCTGGGCTGGAGAGGTTTAGAGTAGAGAGAGGACTGGGTGAGAAGGACTGAGGACTCTCTAACAGGTACTTGTGCTGCTGAAAGAACCTGGCAGGCAGCACCTGCTTTGATATGTTAACAGGCATCTCCTGAGTTTGTGCTGAGTTTCTTTGGGACCTGACCCTGAGTAGGTGGGATAATGTTGGCAAGCTGGGGGCTGCAGCAGTGAGTAGGCACATGGAGCCAGGGGGGCAGTGGGAAATGTTTGGAAGGAGGGTACGGTCGGTGGGTGAAGAGCATTGGCTGCAGCTTGGACACTTGGGGCAGTGCTGGTTAGCAAGGTTCCACAGAGTAAGTCTGAGGAGGTGGCTTCTCCCTTGGCTGGAAGGGCTGTGCCTGAGAATCCAGGAGAGCCCAGGGAGTGCTCAGCTAAAGGAGAACTGGGCAATGTAGGTGAGCAGCCAGAGACAGCCATTTGTCAGAAGCCTAGCACACCTGGAAGTTATCAGGTGGCTCTGGCTAAGGTCTGGAGGGCTGAGAAGGCCTCTCAGGAATATCTGAGTGCTGTGGAGGAAAAAGGAGCTGTCCCCAGACTCCTGTGAGAGTGCTGGTCTTCCCTTGGAGAATAAGTCAGAGAGGGCTCTGCAGTGCAGTGTGTGGTCCATGGTGTGAGCTGTGTCCCAGGTTCTTGGGGACCTGACAAAGATGGGGAAAACAAGACCAAAACCCACCGTGGGCACTGTGCAACCAAGCAGGAGCTCAGCTCTCTTCCCAAAGGGCTGGGCAGTTGAGGGACACGGGACCTTTGCCCCGGGATCAGCTTCAGGGAGGCTCTGCCTGCAAGACAGACATCGCGGGGGCAAACTGTGCTTCTGCTATACACACGCTGCTGACCCTGAGCGACTCCTCAGTCTCTACAACCACAAAGGGGAAGAGTAGAAACTACATTTTGTTGGTTTCTGTGAGTAAATTATGCCATGGGTAGGGCATACTATGTGGCATCTCAGAGCCCTCAAGGAAACAGAAGCTCTTGGCTGCCTTGCCTTGGGTCCAAGTAATGGGAGAAGCTTCTGTACTCTCACCAGTGCTCAGGGAAAGGGAGCAGCTCCCTTTCTCGCTACTCAACATTCTGGCAAGAGAAACAGGAGGCGTACGCCAGGCATCCCAGAGGCAGAACGGCCAACAAGCTAAGGAATGAGCAGAAGGGTAGGTGGCCGCTGCCACTAGACCTGACCTGAATAGGATCTGCACACAGCCACCTAGCCTGTGGACTATAGGCTAATTCATGGGTCACACGGCAGCTGTGGGCTTATCATGAGCACGTATAACACAGCCAATCTCCTTGTGGCCATGACTGCCACTGGTACAGCCAAAGGCTGCTTGCTAAGTTCAGGTCAGGCAGAGATTCTGCCATGAGCCTGGAAACACTCAACGGAGTACAGAGTCTGACAATGTCTCCCTCTTACTTTAGGCCAAGAGAATGTACATGTAAGAGAGAGAGGGGTGGGGCTTGGGTTGGGGCAAGGGGGGGGTGGATAAGGTCCCAACCACAGGCAGGTAACATTCATCAATTTTTTGGTAGATGTAGTTCCTACAGTCCCTCTTCCTTCTCTCTCCTCCTCTCCCCTTCCCTTTTCTTTCCTCTCTTTTTATTCCTTCCCCCTTTCTCCCCTTCCCTCCCACATTCCTCCTTCCTTCTCTCCTTCCTTCCCTTCTTTCCTTCTGCACAAACTGGCATCTATTGCTCCTGCAGCAGCACACACATCCTCCAGCCATCATAAGTACCTCCAGGCTGAAGGGGTCCTCAGTCCTCTAAAGCAGCCTTGTAATTTTTGTCTTATTTTTAATGCATAACAGGTGAGGGCTTGTGTCTTGAATCCTTATGGTTTGGTTTGTTTATTTCCAGACAAAGGGAACATTGTTTTTTTTTTTAATCTGTAAACTGGGAGTGTTCTGAACCCTTCCTCCAAGGGATTCTATTAGCAGCAGACTTGCCAGTGAAGCATTAAGCCAAGACCTGCCACATTTGGGGTAGAGTGAGTGGCTCTAGTCAGTACCGCTCTCCATTTTACAGAGGGGGACACAATGCCAGAATGTCATACTGAGAGAGCGGGCATGAACTGGGCATCTATTTTAAACTCCTCTTTGCTATCTTGGAGGCCTCTGGCAGCTCCTTTAACCCACAGTCTCAGTCTCTTCCTCTGCCAAATGGGATAATCACACACTTTGCTGCATCGGCAGGGCCGAAAAAAAAACAATCAGCAAAGGAGAGAATGATGGCATGGCCTGTCTGGAGGGTGGTGCTCCCCGGCTTCCCGTCTAGCAGACAGGCAGCCAAGAGGTTTGTCCACCCCAGCTACCCGTCACGTTTCGTTTTCTATTTTGTAAGAACGCAGGTCCAGGACACTTACTATCTTTTTAGAGTTCCCATGCACTCCATGTCCAGTAGCCTGGGCAACATGCTTGCTTAGGAATTAAATCCGTACTAGCCCACTGTTTGCATGGGCTAGGGGACTCTGCAGTGCATGCACAGACACAGCTCTTGCCTGATGGAGCTAAGATCGCTTGAACATAAGCATCTTCAAGTTTAGGAACAGCTGGGTGTCCTCTTTGGTTATAGAGACCTCTCATAGGACCAGGGAAGGTGGCTGTGCCTTGACCTTGCAGACTCTGGTATTTGGAAGTCCTCTTCCAGTCACCCTAGGTTCCAAGGTGTTGGAAGGTGTCTCCATCTCCAAACTCTTTGCTGTGCCTGTTAGAACCCAAGTTGTAGAAACATTTTCTTTTGGAAGATTTGCTGTTCCATCCCCTGGGAATCCTGCGCTCTGGGGACACAGATCACCAGGCAGCCCTAGAGAAACATGCTCTCCTTCTGCACTGGGGGGGGGGGGTTACCAAAGCTTGGGGAGTCTGAGTCACCTGACTAGATTCATTCAGCTTTGTCTGATTGACCCCCTCAGTGCAGACAGTGTGCTCTTGCCTCACACCAGGGCAGCACCTGTGGGTAGCCCAAGCTCAACCCAGGAGTCTTGTTTAACATGTTATTAACAGTTGAACATGGTGGTGCACATCAGTACTTAGCACTGGAGAGGCCAGCCACTGTCACTGTCACAAAACAAAGCAAAGTAAGAAATAGTAGATAACAACACCCACTCTTCTAGGTTATAGTGAGAATCTAAGATTCCTTTTTTAATATAAAATTAATATTTGTAAAAAGCATGTATTTTATATGTTTATATAATTAAAAAATTACATCTAAACATCATACCTGCCTTTGCACACACACACATGCACACACACACATACCAGCATGTATACACAGTTGCATATATACAATTGTGTGTACACATACCTGCATAATTTCATCAGGGTTGTGGCTGTCACAGCATCTCCTGCAGGACCTCATATTGTTAGTATTCTAACGATCTTTTGTGAACCCATGAGTCAAGCCCAGCCCAACTCCAAGGAGATAGGGAGTTCAAAAGCAAGCATTTCTCAATACAACAAAAACACACCTACCACGTGACAGACCAGAGAGCAGAGCTTTTGAAAAATGCCATAAATAACCAGTTTCTGATATCTCCCACCTAAAATAGCAAAGCTGAAACACAAAGACAGACTTCGTAAGGTTTCCAGGACGCTTGGAATTTCCAGAAAAAGAAAAGTCAAAGGTCCCACTTGTACCTTGACCCATCTTTCATGGTGAACTTAATCCTGTCTCCCCTCATCAAAAATCAGGATGTATTTTTATAAATTGCTAGTATTCTATTTTTTTCTTTAAATATTAATTATGAAAACTGAGTTTAAGCTGGGCATGGTGCAACACCTTAGATCTCAGTACTCAGGAGACCAAGGCAGGTGAGTTTGAGGCTTGCCTAGTCTATATGGTAAGTAAGTTCCAAGACAGCCAGGGCTGTTATACAGAGAAACCCTGCCTCAAGAAAACAAAACCAAAATGAAAAAGGAAGGAAGGAAGGAAGGAAGGAAGGAAGGAAGGAAGGAAGGAAGGAAGGAAGGAAAGAAGGAAGGAAGGGAAGCTTGCTAGTTAGTTAGTTAGTTAGTTAGTTAGTTAGTTAGTTAGTTAGCATGTGGTATCCATAAGGGATCTTTCTTGTTGCTTGTAGGGGCTCAGTCTTAGCGCGTGATGCTTGGTCACCCCTGTGCTCTCCAGGATGCCTCTGTCCTCCATACTTCAACCCTTGCTTCCCCACTCACTCACATGAACCTGAGTTCTGACTCTCGACGGACCAGGACTTCACGGAGACGCTGGATTTTCGCCATCTCCAGCTCGATCTCCTCTGGCATCATGCTGGTCTCAGCCATGGAGATGATGTCCAGCTGGCCTGTGTGGACAATAGACTGGTGTCAAGACTCTAAGGCCACCAGGGCTTTCAAAAAAATCCCACCAGAAATAGGAGGTGTGTTTCCTCATCCCAGCTAGCAGGGAGGCAGAGGCAGGAGGGCTGTGAGTTCAAGTTCCATCTGGGAAACGATGAGATCCTCCTTTCTCTCCAAAAAGTAAGAATTCCTACAGGGAAAACTGTGCTATGGCTCTGGGGAACAGCCATGCCCTGGCAGCCATGACACACCTCAGGGGCAAACATGAAATGGGCTGACAGCATGTGTGAGAAGGAACCTTCCAAAACAGAAAACCAATGGTGCTAAACTGTTAAACTGTGCCTTGTGTCCCTAGGATAATAGAGTGGAGAGAGGCTGGGGTTTGTGAGACATGATTAGAGATTGTCAAGGTAGTTGCTCCTCAAACAGACCTGGATGACCTAGGAAGCAGCTTGTCCTAAAGCATGTCCCATTTTCCAGCTTGCTCACCACTCCTGCATGCACCTGCTACCTTAGTGTTATTTGTATCATGATGCAGCATGAGACATCACCCAGACTTGGGCTTTCTGGCCTTCACTAGAATCAACCTCTTTTCTTTACAAACCGTGGGTTCCTGGGTATTCTGCCGCAGTAGCAGAAAATGAACCAAGGCAGATGTGGAGCCTTCTGCACAGACTCAGCAGGCTCATGGGAACTTTCCCAGGCACTGTCAGTCCCTGCCTGGCCCCAGACCTTTGGTTTTGTGTCTTTGACCGTAGCAACTCTGCATACCCACTCTGTAAAGACTAAGGATAAGCCTAATAGAAAACTCTATGTTGTAATTATTGCAAGGTACTACGAAGTAATGTAAATAGTAGCGATACAAACCAGCAGGGCTGTTCAGAGAACACTAGTAGGGGAAAAAAAGACTCAGAAAAAAATTCAGGGCTAGTGGGAGGGTAAAGCTCTCGCTGCCAAGACCGATGATCTGAATTCAAACCTCAGAACACACAAGATGGAAAGAAAGAGCCCCCTCTTCCACACACACGCGTGCGCGTACACACACACACACACACACACACACACACACACACATGGTCCTCTTACCTCTATACATACACCACTTGTGGTACATATTTGCCCTCCCCCCACAATAAATAAATAAGTGAATATAATAAAAATATTATCCATAACCACAATGCCCAGAGAGAGCCACGAATCACATTTAACAGGCACCCCTCCTGGCTTTTCCTTTTCTTTTTCATTCACTTAAAAAACAAAACAAAACCATCACATTTGGAAAAAGAGACACATAGACACAGAATTTGGGTTTGTTTGTTTTTGAGACTAGGATTCATGTAGCCCAGGTTGCCCATGAATCTCCTATGCTGAGGATGACCTTGGACTCCTGTCATTCTGCCTCTGCATTCCAAGTGCTGGGTAACAGGCCTGTACCTGCATATTTGTCACTCTGTAGGGTATTCCATGACACGTCACTACCTCACTACAGTGATGGAAGTTGAGAATCCAATCCCAAAGATCTGAAGTCCCAAGTCCAAACTTTCTGAGCAACAGCATGACACTGAAGTGTAAAACTGCCCTGCAGCTGTAGTCACAGGTTGTGAGACACCTGATGTGAATGCTGGGGGCTGAGGTCTGTCCTCGGCAAGAGTAGTACATGTTCTTAACCTCTGAGCCAAGCTTCCAGTCTCAAACATACTTAAAAGGACAAATAAAGATCTACCAAAGTGTTAGTAGTTGAAAAATGTTAATATGTATACATGTACAAACATTAAACATGTCCATGCTCCCCCTGCTCCATAGTCTGGGTTTGTCATTCCTTGCTCTTCTTCCTCAGTACCTATGACATGCAGGTCCCAGTCCTTGGCTGCTCCTCGGCAGTACTGAGGGCAGAGCCTGGGCCACTTCTATTTGTGGCCATATTACAGATTGTTTCCCAATGTAGAGAATTCTAAGTGTTCTCATATTTGGCTTTGCAATGACAGTCCCCAAAGCCAACCCTCTACACACATTGAAGCAGTTCCACTTGGCTACATTTCCAGAAGAGATAGGGGTGGATAAAAGCTGAAATATTCCGAGGCCTTTATGGGTGGTGCAGGCAACTTGTCTTGAGGTATGTGATGATTTCTTCCACACAACTTCCTGAGGCTGCAGAAGAGTAAGGATGTATACTGAGGATATGAAGGAAACTTTCCAGCATTATGGGTGGGACAAAGGTCTCCTCAGGGCCATGTGGTTGTGTTCCAGACACCCCTGCCACCCACCACCCCACCATCATCGTCTAGGTCCCAGCACAATGCCAAGATCCTCCTGGACTGGAGCAGTGATGTTCTGCTGGGCGTGGGATGGCAAGGGGCTGGGAGGAGGTGGCTACCATGCAAGCAGGAGGCCTTGAGTTTGGAACCCAAGCACCTACGTGTTGTGTGTCAAGTGCTGAGACCCAGGCGTCCCTGCTCTAACTTAATCCATGTTGTATAAAACAGTGGTCTCTCGACTCATGCCTTGCCCTAAGATTCTCCATGTTACAAGCATCTTTTGTCTCTATTTTGAGGGAAGAGGATGACTGTCTCTGGGTGGAACCAGAAATGACAGCATCTGCCAGGCACCGCCTGCCCAGCACAGCTGATAGATGACGATCCCTGTAGTTCTATAAGACTGAATTGAGACTATTGAAGCACATGGGTACATTAAGATCCTTATCAGGAAACTTGGCTCAAGAACTTATCACACACATCAGAACAAGGAAAGGAGGTGACTCCGTTGCATGGATCACATGAAGTAGCAAGAAGCTGAACACTGCAGTGGCCAAGTGCCACGGAAACCTGTCATCTGATACATGGCATGTGGGTTAAGGGCAAGACCTCAGCTGTGTCTGAAGCTTTGGCTCAGCCCTCTCTCCTGCACTGATGGAACCTGGCCAACTGACTGCCAGTCCACCCACTTGCCATCCCGGCTTGGAACTGACCGGTTTTTTCCCACCCCATATCTCACAGCTGAACTCTGCCGTTTTGCTCTCTTATCTGACTCCAGTAGCTCTAAGAGCAGGTGCCTCCAGTTCATTGTCTTAGTGATACAGACTCTTTCTCAGCCCATTTCTGAAACCACTTGAACTTTGCTACAGCCTGTTTGCCTAGCAATCATGCTGGAACCCATGTGCATTTAGATGCATAGATATATTCACTGTGATCTGAGAATTAACATTCATAATTAAGACTGGAATAGAACTAGCATTCACCTCAACCAGGCGACCAAGGCAGGTGGATTATATGACAAATTGCTGTCAATGGAACATATCGACTTTGTGAATTCATTGCTATTTAACAAAATTGTCTTTGTGGAAAGGCACAAACATGTCCAGCAATGTTTCTGGCACAGTGTGCTCATAACAGGCATCCGTAACACTAGCACTGGGTATGAGAGGCATGTGAAAGCACGCAGACCCCTGGAGCTTGCTGACCAACCAGTTTAACTGAATCAATAAGCTCCAGGTTCAGCGACAGACCCTGTCTCAAAAAATAAATAAAAGTGGAGAGAATTAGAGGAAGACACCTAATGTCAACTTCTGGCTTTCATGTGTATGCACATACTTGCACATGCAACACACACATACATACACAAATTATGGCATTCAGATGGCCTAAGCATTACCGTATGCAGCTTTTCTGGCTTTGGGTACCCAGCTTTTGAAGGGTGTCATGGGATGAATGAAATATGATGGCATTGTCTGGAGCTCCAGACTCTGTAGGACTTTAGGCTGTCTGTCAATCACTCTGGCTCAGTGTGACCAGATCCCCCACACTACCGGCCATGAGGAATGAATTGCTCAGGTATGCTGTGCAGCCTATACGGTCACAAGGAACCTTTGAGGGACCAGTACACTTGCTTAACCTCTTGTCCTCACCCCATGCTAGCAGGGTCAGGATGCTACTCTCTCAGAAGTTATCAGTAGCCAGGCCCTGAAGCAGCAGAGGTGTGGGAAACTGTGTGTGTGTGTGTGTGTGTGTGTGTGTGTGTGTGTGTGTGTGTGTGTGTGTGTTGGAATCTATCAAGAGTCAGCAAGGGCAGTTAGTAAACTTGCTCTAAATCATCAGCTACGTGATGTCTAATGTCCCTTCCCTGCCAGATACTTTTCTTCCTCTGCACAGCAGGAATGCAGCTCTTCCCAGTGCTGCAGGTTCTCTCCTAACTCACCTAGCTCCTGGGCTTCGATAAGACGAGAGCTGGGCTGAGCATGTGGCTCGGTTAGTAGTAGAGAGCTTGCTTACCAGGCACAAAGCCCCAGCACTGCATACGCTGGGCGTCGTCATCGTTGATCTATGACTAAGCCCAGAGTTGAGCAGGTGGAAATAGGAGGGTAAGAAGTTCAAAAGCATCTGTAGCTGCACAGTGAGGTGAAAGTGACTCACCCAGCATCACGTGTATTACAGCATCAAAACACTGTAAAGACGGAATCCAAGCAGCCAGCTCATGGGGGTCCTTTCTCCTCCATTCACTCCAAACCGAATGTAAAAGTGTCTTTTATTCACTTGAAGTGAGTGCTGTCTTGGAAGCTTACTGCCGCTGGCTGCTAACCTAGGCCTAGTCCTGGAAAATTTCTATAGCCTCTGTACAATCTTATCCAGGCTGAGAGTGTTTTCAGCCTCTGAGATTTACTGCTGAATAAGCTCACCCTTTCTAGTTCTTTCTGAACTCTGGCTGGCTGGTTCAACTCAGCTGTTCTGGCTCAAACTCTTCTTCCAACTGATTTACTCAATCAGGCTTCTCTCTCAGCATCCCTTGAATTGCTCTACTTGACCTCATCATCTTTGGCAATCTGTTCTAATCTTCTGGCTCCTTCTTATTTTTTTTTGACTTGTTCTGTCTTCACTTGTGTCTAGCTTGTTCTCTCTTCAACCTGTCCCTACAACCCCCCCCCCCCAGTAAAACTGCTTCTTCTCTCTCTGCACTGCCCCTTAAATAGGTTCCCTTTTCTCTCTCTTCTCAGGAGAGTTGGGCATATCTTCTTCTGTCAAAGCTTTCTCTGATTCATCACTTTGTCTGACACTGAATTAGACATTACTTTCAAACATGGCTGCTTCCTTCTCTAAACTAACTTTACCTTCATTATTTGGGATTAAAGGTGTGTACTAAGGACTGAGCCATACCACAACTTTAAACAGTGTTTTTTTTTTCAGTAAATAACACAATCTTGGGGTTCACAGTATGCTCAGATATCTTCAGCATCATGAGCAACATCTTACCCACGCTGGGCATCTTCCTGGTGCAGGTCACAGACATCTGTACTTGTGAGCATGTCCTTGGAGCTACAGTACAGTAGAAACCTCCTTGTGATCCTGCTATACCTCTTCTGGGCATATACCCAGAAGATCTTCCAACTGGTAATAAGGACACATGCTCCACTATGTTCATAGCAGCCTTATTTATAATA
>NC_034601.1:10019301-10023016 GCF_900095145.1 Mus pahari | reverse complement strand
AGTGGGTGGGTAGGGGAACAGAGGTGGGGGGAGGGGTATGGGAATCTTTCGGGATAGCATTTGAAATGTAAATAAAGAAAATAATAATAAAAAAAAAAAAAAAAAAGAAAAAAAAAAAAAGAAACCTCCTTGTGTTTTTCAGCACCATTCAGTTAGTCAACCTGCTCTTTAGGGCTAAATGCTGAAAACTGCAAGATACCAGGGGAGTTCTTAAACTTTAAACCAGGAACATTATGGTGATCCCCACCAGAAACTCGGCTTCTGGCCAGATTGCTCAGTGGGTAAAGGTGCTTGCTGCCAATCCTGATGAGTCTGAGTTCAATCCCCAGGACCCACAGAGTGAAAAGAGAGAACTGAGTCCAGCATGCTGTCTTCTGATGGAGAGATGTATGTACCATGGCATGTGTGCACCACCCCCCACTCAAAATAAATAAGTACAGATAACTTTTAAAAATCAACTTTATTCCATGCATTAGTTACTTTCTTGTCAATGTTACAAAACATCTGACAAAAACAACTTGCAGGGAGAAGGGTTTGGGGCTCAGGGTTTAAAAACTGATGCTGTCCATCTTGGAAAAAGCACAGTGGTGGAAGAATGAGAAAGCTGGCTTATCACACTGTTCTCTAGTCAGACAGCAGAGAGGGGTGTCTCAGTGCTCAGCTATACAGTTTGGGATTCCAACCCATGGAATGGTGCTGCCAGTGTTCAGAGTGGCTCCTCCTTCCTCTGTTAAACCACTCTAGAGACTCACTCATAGGCACATCCACAAGTGTCTCGTAGATGATTCCAAGTGCAGGCAGTCTGGCACTTCAGATGAACTGTCATACTCAATAATGACATCAACAACTAAACTGATGGAACATTTTATACCCCACCCAGGGAGGGGCCTGTGACCTAATTTGATTTTCATATAGCCCTGGGATGTCAGAACTGTTACTCAATTTCAAAGATGAGAAGTTGAGACACTGAGAAGGATGGGATGAGACTGAAACTGAGATCTATGTTCTGGGGCTATAGCTCAGTGTAGATTACTTATCTGGCATGCATAGGGCTAGTGATGTGATCCCCAGTGCTACAAAATAAATAGATAGGTGATAGATAGATACATAGATACATAGATACATACATACATACATACATACATACATACATACATACATACACGATAGATGATAGATAGATAATTGATAGGTTGACAGATAGATGATAGATAGATAGATAGATAGATAGACATGTCATTCTCCAAAACCCTTGAAAAGCACCATCATTATTATATATAAAAGAAAACAGAGCACTGATTGAGTGTCCAAACCCNCAAATGATCTGAAAATATGATCCCAGAAGATTAGAAGACCTTTTGGGGCATTTTGAATCCTGGGCTTTTAAATTAGGGATGCTTCAAGACATAAAGTCTATGTCAATGGTCCAAAATCTGAAAAGCTCCCAAATGTGAAGCAAAATCCATCCGAAGCATTTCAGATAGGCAGCCCATCTGCGTGCTGACTGCATTGCCCTCAGAACACGCAAACAGGCTAGTGGGCATGGTGATTGTGGGGATTAAGATCACTGTTGAGCGGGCGTAGTGGCGCACGCCTTTAATCCCCGTACTTGGGAGGCAGAGGCGGGCGAATTTCTGAGTTTGAGGCCAGCCTGGTCTACAAAGTGAGTTCCAGGGCAGCCAGGGCTACACAGAGAAACCCTGTCTTGGAAAAAAAAAAAAAAAGGAAAAAAAAAAAAGATTACTGTTGAGTTGGCAGATTCTACAGTCAACCAGGAGACAAACCTCTGGGCAGAACCATCTAGAAGGAATGAAGTATCCACACTTTGGTCTTCCTTCTTCTTGAGTTTCATGAGTTTTGCAAATTGTATCTTGGGTATTCTAAGTTTCTGGGCTAATATCCACTTATCAGTGAGTGCATATCATGTGTGTTCTTTTGTGATTGGGTTACACAATGGAGTACTACTCAGCAATTAAAAACAATGAATTTGTGAAATTCTTAGGCAAATGGATGGATCTGGAGGATATCAACCTAAGTGAGGTAACCCAATCACAAAAGAACACACATGATATGCACTCAGATATTTTATAAACAGTGCTTTTCTTTGGCATCGTTCAATCTTGGATCATCATCATACAGGTTATTAGTTGTAAAATGCCTAACATGACACCTTTATACATTTTGTGATTATAGTAGTGGAAAATATAAAATGTATACTTGCAACTTTGTGAATATCATTGTGTGTAAGTTATGCATTAAATCTTTGAGTTTCAATTTTATTCTTCTACGTGGTAATTTTGCAGAGTAGGAGAATTCCAAAAAGAAAGAGTTTGGCACAACTTTGATGTAGTTCTCTAGGTTGCTTTTATAATGAAGGTCAACTATTTTCAGGTAATGCTAAGAGTTAGAATTGCCATTACCAAATACAACTGTATTAGTAGCTTGGAAAGAATATAAAATTTTAATTTCATTTTTAAGAAATTTGAATGTTTATTTCAGGAGGGCACTTTTGATTATATGTGTATGCACAAAGTTTTGCTGGATTTATCATAATACAAGAAAAACAAAAAACAAAAAATAGATCATTCACCATGATTAAGTAGCATTCATCCCAGGGATGCAGGGATGGTTTAATATATGGAAATCCATCAATGTAATGCAGTACTTAAACAAACTCAAAGAAAAAACCCACATGAGCATTTCATTAGCTGCTGAAAAAGCATTTGACAAAATTCGACATCACTTCATATTAAAAGTCTTAGAAAGATCAGGAATTCAAGGCCTATACCTAAATATAGTAAAAGCAATATACAGCAAACCAGTAGCCAACATCAAACTAAATGGAGAAAAACTTGAAGCAATCCCACTGAGATGCCAAAGCTTTTAAATTCAGACTCCATTTTAGAGAACCTGACCTAAGTTTGAACTCAGGTAGACTAACAGGCTGGTATCTAGCATTAGTCTCCAAGTTGCCCCCCAACAGAACGTGAACCTAGCTCTAGTCTCTAGACGAATACCCAACAAGACCAGTGTCTCCAGGTTATTCCCCCAACAATCCTGCACCCCAGGTTACAAGCCCACCCCCTGCCTAACGACCACCAACGCAGAGGGGAGCAGAAGTTAAGTTTATGTTAATGACCCCCAGCACCAGCCAATCATGTTAAAGGCCACAGGAGCTTTCCAATTAGATGCTTGCACACGTATTCCCTGCCTGCTGTTTACTCTAAAGCCTTGCCCCATAGGCATCTAGGGCTCCCCCACCACCAAAACCATCCTGTGTGATGGCAGTGCATTGGGGGGGGGGGGGCAAAATAGCTCGAGGAGAACAAAGACCCTGCTGTGAGTTGCATCAGATTGGCTCCTGTGTGTGTTTTGGGGGCTCACTAATATTTCCCTGGCACAACACCACTAAAATCAGGGACTAGATAAGGCTGCTCTCTCTCCCCCTATCGATTCAATATAGTGCTTGAAGTTATAGCTAGAGAAATTAGACAACAAAAGGAGGTCAAAGAGATACAAATTGGAAAAGAAGAAATCAAAATATCACTATTTGCACATGATATGATAGTATACTTAAGTGACCACAAAAACTCCACCAGCTGATTAACAACTCAGCAAAGTGGCTGGATGTAAAATTAACTCAAATTCTCTACTCAAAGGATAAACAGGGTGAGAAAGAAATTAGGGAAACAACACCGTTCACAATAGCCACAAA
>NC_034601.1:10002446-10018016 GCF_900095145.1 Mus pahari | reverse complement strand
ACTGAGATTCCAACTCACACTAGTCAGAACAGCACAGATCAAAAACTCACATGACAGCAGATACTGGCAATGATGTGGAAAAAGAACACTCCTCCACTGTTGGTGGGATTGCAAGCTGGTACAACCACTCTGGAAATCAGTCTGGTGGTTCCTCAGAAAATTGGACATAGTATTACCTGAGGACCCAGCTATACCACTCCTGGCCATATACCCAAAAGATTCTCCACCATATAACAAGGACACATGCTCCACTATGTTCATAGCAGCCCTATTTATCATAGCCAGAAGCTGGAAAGAACCCAGATGTCCTTTAACAGAAGTATGGACACAGAAAATGTGGTACATTTAAACAATTTACACAGCTCAGCTATTAAAATGATGAATTCATGAAATTCTTAGGCAAATGAATGGAACTAGAAAATACCATGCTGAGTGAGGTAACCCAATCACACAAGAACAGACATGGTGTGCACTCACTGATAAATGGATATTAGCCCAAAAGCTCTGAGTACCCAAGATACAATTCACAGACCACATGAAGCTCAAGAACAAGGATGACTAAAGTGTGGGTGTTTTGGTCCTTCTTAGAAGGGGGAACAAAATACTCACAGGAGCAAATATGGAAACAAAGTGCAGAGCAGAAACTGAAGGAAAAGCCATCCAGAGACTGCCCCACCTGGGGATTCATCACAGATACAGTCACCAAACTCTGACACTATTGTGGATGCTAAGAGATGCTTGCTGAAAGGAGCCTGATATAGCTGTCTCCTGAGAGGCCCTCCCAGAGCCTTACAAATACAGTCAGATGCTTGCAGCCAACCATTGCACTGAGTGTGGGGTCAATGGAGGAGTGAGAGAAAGGACTGAAGGAGATGAAGGGGTTTGCAGGAAGAACAACAATATCAACCAACCAGACTCCCCATAGCTCCCAGGGACTAAGCCACCAACCAAAGAGTACACATGGTTCCAGCTGCATGTGTAGCAGAGGATGGCCTTGTCAGGTATCAATGGGAGGAGAGGTCCTTGGTCCTATAAAGGCTGGATAGATGTCCCAGTATAGGGAAATTGAGGGTGGGGAGAAGGGAATGGGTGGGTTGGTGGAGGAACACCCTCATAGAAGCAGGGGGAGGGAGATGGGATAGGGGGTTTCCAGGATTTGGGGTGGGGTGGGGACCGGGTAACACTTGAAATGTAAATAATTTTTTTCTTAAAAAGAAAAAAAGTGTTAGTTGTCTGGGAAGATTGATAAAAAGGGCACACCAAGGATTTGGATTAAACCAGGGTTAAAGCCCATGTCTGTTTACATAAAAGAAGACTTCAAAACCTCAGCATGGCAGATGCAGGAAGCAAGGAGGTGAGACCTTACAGGGTGCTCTTTGCTCGTCTGAGCATGTGTGATGGAAACTAACATCCTAGGACATCCCCTCGTGGTATTTCCCCGAAGGCAGACATCCATCAGCTGCCAACAACACTTGAGGAGAGCCAATCATCTGAAGAGACCAAAGGAGGCTTAGAGGCTGCCTAGGGAAGATGGGTGCATTTCACAACTGAGTTTGTTTACTGTTAGATGAGTATTACTGTCACAAAGCATCCAGGAGCTGAGTCACTTCTGGGGGAAGAAGCAGCTAAATCCATCTTTTTATCCCCAAATGCCAACCCAGTGGTACACGTGCCTCATGAGCAGCAGCAGCAGCAGCAAACAGAGCTGAGTGCCAGCGATGGCTGGGATGGGCCCACAGGTTCAGCCATTTATCTTGAGAATCTCGTTACCCAGGAACAGAAAAAAAAAATGAGATAGCTGCAGGTAGGAGAAATTAACAATGGAGAAACTGCTGCTGGGTTGATAAATCAACTGATTGGGTGAGTTTTTGAGACAGGCTCTCACTATATAGCCCAGGTTGGCCTTTTAGTCCTCCAACCTCAGCCTCCCTTGGGCTGGGATGTCAAACATGAGTCACTCTCAGTTTGAAACGACTATGAGCACAAGTTAGGAGAATAAATAGCTACAGTCAGAAGAAATCCCCCTTAGTGTAAGCTCAGGCTCGGGTGGCTAGGCTCTGGGTACATCTTGCAGCCACTCACTCTCCATAGCTGCTTCACAGGATGAAGGCTCGTTGTTCTTCTCAACAACCTGGGAAGTGGGTGCCTTCACCATAACCATCTCTTTCTAGTTGAATCTTAAAGACTTGGAGAGGTCATGAGTGATATGTCAAGGACAACAAATGCGTGACAGGACTGGGACTCCAATCCAGATTTTGATTAGAAAGCCTTTGTGCTAGACTGAAGAACTAGCAAAACTCTAGACCCTGTGCAGAATTCACATGTTCCTACAAGAATGGACATGTCACGCTAACACAAGTCCAAAGCAACAGGGCCAGGTGGTCAGGGTGAAACCTCCACATACTAACTAGTACTTTTATTACATCGACTCTGTTGCTGTCTTGGTGTGGTTTTTGGTTTTGATTTTGGTTTTCAGGTTTGTTTTATTTTGTTTTTAAGTGTTTTCAGTTATTATTGGGTTTGGAGTTAGGGTGTGGGGGAGCCTAGAGACTCACATGTGGTTGGCAAATGTTTTATCACATTTAAATAAAATGTTTAAAAAAAAATCTTTAGCTATAAATTTTAAAATGTAAATGCAAGATGCGGATGCCCGTGAAGACCAGAAGAGGGCATTGAATCCCCTGTTGCTGGAGTTACAGGTAACTGTGAGCCAGTCAACATGGGTGCTGAGAACTGGACGCCAGTCCTCTACAAGAGCAGCAAGCACTCGTAGCCACCTCTTTAGCCCCAGCTCATCATCTTCTTTAAGAAATAACATAGCAGGGCTGGTGAGATGGCTCAGTGGGTAAGAGCACCCGACTGCTCTTCTGAAGGTCCAGAGTTCGAATCCCAGCAACCACATGGTGGCCTACAACCACCCGTAACAAGATCTGACGCCCTCTTCTGGAGTGTCTGAAGATAGCTACAGTGTACTTACATATAATAAATAAATAAATCTTTAAAAAAATAAAAAGAAAGAACATAGCAACCTAATTAAACTCTAGTCCCTAAACCCACATCTCCATGGGAACATCTTCCTGACCTTGACTCCTGAGAGGGTACATGGAGAATGTATATCTAAACCCAGTTAAACCCTGGTAGCAGCCTACTCTTTACTGTTGTCAGCCCCCCAAGTGAGAAAGCAGCTCATTTTCGGCCCCAAGCAGTATATCACAGCAGGGGCTCAGCAGCTCTCCTCTCTTCCTCTGGTGTTAATTGAATGAGAAGCAAGCAGCCGGATGAGTTTTCGTGAATCATTCTTTCCCAAGGAGGTGAGGTAACTGCCTTTAATTTCAAAGCTCTTGGCTGCAATATTCCAGACGCCTGTCTTGAGAAGGAGGACGAAAGAAAGCATAGTGCAGTCCAAAATTCATCGTTGGACTCTATGGCCTGTGAGGAAAACTGTGGCTGCAGAGCCATGAGGCCTCCGCGCCCTTCCTGAAGTTGTTAGTCTCTGTCTCAGCCTGAAGTACATTTTTTTTTTCAGCTTCTCTGAATTTCTAGTTCCTTAGCTTCATCTGTCCTGTCCAAGCACATCAAGGGAATCCAAGGTCCTATGGCTTGCACTGTGTCCCCTGAAGTCCCATGTGTTAAAGGCTTGAGTCCCAAAAGGGTGCTATCAGGAGATGGTGAGCACATAGAGGCGGAGCTCTGGATTGGGGACCGTGGGTGGGGTAGTGAAACCCCAGCCCTTCCTCTTCTTTTTCATCCACTTCTTACCCGCAAGGGGAAGGCCAGAAGCATAAGGCAATGACTACACACTGACCCTCCAAAACTGAGCTAAAATGTGAGAGGGTGTGTGTGTGTGTGTGTGTGTGTGCGCGCGCGCGCGCGCGCGCGCGCGCGCGCGCGCGCTTGTGCACAAATGAACATACACAAGGGAACCAGAGTATGGCCTCAGGTGTTTCTCAGGAGCTACACACCTTGCTTTGTTTTGTTTTTAATATTCTTATTTAGATTTACTTATTTTATGTGTATGGTTATTTTGCTTGCTTGTATACCAAATGTGTGCTTTGTGCACGCGCAGAGGCCAGAAGAGGGAGTCAGAACCCCTGGAACTGTGAGCCGCTCTATGGGTTCTGGGAACCAAACCCAGATTCTCTGCAAGAGCAGCTCTTACCTACAGAGCCATCTCTCCCACTCCCACCTTGTTTTATGTTTTTGTTTGTTTATTTTGTGTTGTTTTTTTGAGACAAGGTCTCCTTTTGTCCTGGAACTCACCAAGCAGGCCAGGCTGGCTGTCCAGAGAGCCCCAGTGACTGTTGTGTCTCCCTCTCCCAGGGCTGGGATTATAAACTTAACAATATAACCTTACACACCTTTTTATGTTTGTGCTGAGGATCCAAACTCGGGGCCTCATGTATGCACAGCAAACACTGAGGCTTCTCCTCAGTTCCCATTTTGTTCTCTTTATAAGTTGCTTTGCCTCATATATTCATTACAATAACAGTCAGCATTGTAATTAGGGTAGAAGGAAGAGACTTGGAGCCAAATCCTCTCTGATTTTTTTGTAATTGCTGACATGACCCGCTTGCTAAGCCCCAGTATCTTTAATGAACTCTGTGTGGTACCATATCTGTCTGCCTATTTCTTTGGTTGCATGACGCCTTGGAGACATTTATGACATGAGGTCCAGCTTGTTCTAAACACCCTCTCCAGGGTAAAGATTTATCACCATGTAGAATGTTCCTAAGATTCTGTGGCAGACAGAAGGTGCAGCTCCCAAGTGGGACTTCCAAAAAGGTTTCTTGTGAATAATGTATGTGCTACCTCTGAGCTGGCACTCTAAATGAGATGACGTCTCAGTCCTGGTGGATTCCTGAAGCACGTGTAATGTCATTCTGCATTACTCAATGCCCTTCCTTTCCCCAACACTTCCAGATGACCTTCAGTGAGTCACTGGGCCACTCTGTCATAGTCGTAGGCCTAAGTGAGAGGGGTTCAGATGGATTGCTGAGGCCAGTTGGGACCATACAAGTGACTGTCCAAGATAGCTGTTCTGGCTCAGTCAGTAGAGTACTCATCCACCAGGCACAGAGTCCTGGGTTCGATTCTCAGCATTAACCAGACATGGTGGTGTAATCTAAGGCTTGGGTAGGTGAGGACAGGAAGCAAGTTTGAGGCCAGCCTGGACTACCTGAGATTCCACCTCAAAAACAAAGTAAATGATATAAGAAGAGAGAGTATGTTCTTCTGGCTATTTAGTTGAAACTGTGGGAACAACCCTATAATAAGATAATTGGCCAGTTAGGACAGCATAAACAACTAACCACATGATGGTTCACTGTATTACTCATGTTTGTTTGTTTGTTTTTTCCAATTTCCTTCATGAATCCAAACCATTTTAAATCCATCCTGAGCTGTGAATCAAGAATTTTTACAACTCCCCAATTTCCAATTTGCATACCAACTCAAGAATTAGCAGAAGGCCCTGGTCATGCAGGGATGGTTAGGAAACCAAATAGTGCCTCAGAAAACTGTGCTTGGTGGGGCCCGGGGAGACCCGGGGAGAAAGAGACTCTGAAAGAGAGATTAGCAGTTTCTTTAGACATTTTAGGCATGAATGACTTCATAGCTTCTGCTTCCTGTTTCTGTGCAGAGGGAGGTGCTGCCAAGCTTGCTCTTTTCACACAGTGCCTCTGGATGGATGAATGTGTGGGGGCTGAGCCCCAGAAAGCAAGAGCACCTCTCGACACACACCCTAGCATCGCAATTGACTTTTAAACCTGGGTCTGAAGCCCTGGTCCAGGTCTGAGTGAAGAGTGCCTTGCTTGATAGTTCTTGAGGTGAACACCCATCACTATGGGGTGTCACTGTCTCAGTTTAACAGAGCAAAGACAGACAAGGTACCGAGTCTAGATGATGAAGTCATTTCCAGTAAAACTAGGATCAGAATGGCAAGGAGATGGGTTGTCAGTAAAGTGCCTTGACACAAACACAAGGACATGACTAAGCCCCAGAAACCTCTTAAGAAACAAATGCTGGGTTTGGCCACACATGCTTGTCTGTGTTCTCAGCTAAAGCCAGCCAGGCTAGCAGGGTCACTCATTCTGGAACCTGTTTCAGAAACACAAAATGAGGAAGAACACTTGACCTTGACCTCTTGGTGTGCACCTGTGCATGTACACATGTACATGCATACACGTATAAAAGCAAAGTACCGTCATCACCCTACTAAAAACAAAATGAGCTGAAATGACAAGTTATACTGGAGGTGCTTGGTTACATTGAGGAAGGGTGGATAAGCCTAGACTGTACGATGTGGGTGAGAGTAGAATATGCTGCCCACGATACCCAAGTCTAGAAAACTCCAGCATGAACCACTGAGAGTCCACATCAGAAAAAGCTATTTTGAGTCCAGTTGGGAAATTTGGCTCCCGTAAGTATATAAACCATGCTTGGTGGCACACACCTATAAACTTAGTACTCTGAAAATGGAGGCAGGAGAAGCTCAAGTTGTCTTTGACTTCATAGCAAGTTGGAGGCCAGACTGGACTATATTCGACCTTGTCTCAAAAAGAGACAAGTTGGGGAAGAGGGGAGGGAGGGAGGAGACAGTATCTGTGAACGTGGGGTCTGGACACTCTGACCTAGAGACTGATTCAAGCCACCACCTGCCTTTCTTGTTCAGCCTATGATTCACAAATGCTTGAGGGAGAAAAACAATTAAGATGTAAAAATGGCACAGAATTCTGACTTTAGTGCCCATAAAGAAAGTGTCAATGGAACAGGGCCATGCACATTTGTCATATATTGTCTCAACTGCTGTTCTGTGCTACAACAGAGCAGAGGATCTCGGAGGGCTACTCTGAAGCAAAACTATTTACTACCAACTCTTGAAGAAAAGATCCCTCTCCTAAGTAAGCCCGTCATTGTATTCCGTATTCAAGGTCATTCGTCAAAGACTGAATAGGTGATACCTCAGTCAATAAAATGACCTAAGTTCCACCCCCAGAACCCAACTGACAAAGGCAGGTGTGGTAGCATGGGCTTATTGTCCAGCCCTGGGAAGACAGACACAGAGCCTCTGTGGTTCACTGGCCTAACCAAACAAGTGAGTTCTAGGCCAATGAAAAACACCCTGCCTCAAAATATCAGGATGGGGAGCAACAGAGAAGACATGAAAGGTCGACCTCTGGCTTCCAAATGTACACACACACACACACACACACACACACACACACACACACACTCAGAGGCACACACATGTGTGCAAATATGTACAAATACACATGTATGTGCATACACATACACATAACCATCCCTAAATTGTTTCTTATAAACTAAGGTATTAACAGTTTTTTAGAACCCATTCATCCTGTGCTGGAAAACAATGAAAGAACTGATATTTCTTGCAGGTCAAATGGGCAGGATTGCTAGTATTTCATATATAAGCCTTCTGATTGAGGCTATTAAGGGTATGAAGCAAAAGTGCCACCTAGAATTTAAATAATAATATCCACAGCAACAATGATGGAATATTCAATTTTATAATAGTCACTTAACCCTACTCTTATCACGTCACAAACTACATCAGCTGTATTCTGCATAATCTTAAAAATATCCTAAGTCCTAATTGAAATGACTTTGACAATACTCATAGCAACCACTACTTTTTTCTTTCTTTTTAAAAATTTCTTTTATTAAATTTTACATTTACATTTCAAATGCTATCCCGAATGTCCCCTATACCCTCCCCCATCCTGCTCCCCTGCCCACTCACTCCCACTTCTTGGCCCTGGCATTCCCCAGTATGGGGCATATAAAGTTTGCAAGACCAAGGGGCCTCTCTTCCCAATGATAGCCGACTAGTCCATCTTCTGCTATATATGCAGCTAGAGACACGAGCTCTGAGGGGTACTGATTAGTTCATATTGTTGTTCCACCTATAGGGTTGCAGACCCCTTCAGCTCCTTGGGTAATTTCTCTAGCTCCTCCATTGGGGGCTCTGTGATCTATCCACTTCTGTATTTGCCAGGCACTGGCATAGCCTCACAAGAGATAGCTATATCAGGGTCTTTTCAGCAAAATCTTGCTGGCATATGCAATAGTGTCTGCGTTTGATGGCTGATTATGGGATGGACCCCCGGGTGGGGCAGTCTCTGGGTTGTCCACCCTTTCGTCTTAGTTCCAAACTTTGTCTCTGCAACTTCTTCCATGGGTATTTTATTCGGGAGGAATGAAGTATCCACATGTTGGTCTTCCTTCTTCTTGATTGTCTTGTGTTTTGGAGGCAATTACTACTTTTAATTAACTTTTTGTTATATATGTATGCATTTGTTTGTGTGCATAATAAAGGTCATACATGCATTAGTACATGTATGGAGTCTGGAGGTAGCTTTTATAGAGAGGATTTTTCTCTCCATTTTATGTGTGTTTTGGGAATTGAACTTGGATCAATAGGTTTGTGAAGCAAGCTTTTACCATCTGAGCTAGCCCACTAACCCTGTGATTGCTGTGACTTTTTAAAAGCCTTTGCCATGTTCCAGAAAGCATCAGCAGCACTTTCTGCTTCTCTGTACACTTACCAACCCTACTCAGGCAGGGTTGTTAAGTGATCAGGCAGTTCTCTTACCCATTTTGTACATGATAAACTAAGGCAGATTCAGGTGATGTCAGGTCTCAGAGTCAGTGAATGCTGGAAGCAATATTCACATTGCATTGTCACCTAGAAACCAGACTCTACTATGGTGCAGACAGTGTCAACGTTGGAGACTGCTCTAGTCTGAAACGTAATTAGTAGCATGATCCCGAAATAGAAATGTATGGTTTCTTTGGAGACTCCGTTGTGTCATGTCATTTTTTTTTCTAGAAACTGTCTTATGAGGGGATGTTTTGCTGAGAACAGACATGTGGTGTTTTTCTGGAAGGTGCCTGGGGAAAGGGTGATGTTTTGGTAGAGTGGACTCTGGAGAGAATGTGTGCTGTTTGGAAAGGATGTACGCATAACCTAACAGGCGGTGGACGATGCAGTGGCATTAGCTCGCCTTGCCACTCTTTGCTTGTTGTCACTGGGTTTTGCTGACTCTGGTCTAAACTGGCAGTGCTGTGGCACTGGTTCACCTTGCCTTCTTTGCTGAGCATCATTTGTTGTGACTTTATAGAGAGAAATTCTCGTGATATTCTGGTGGCTTCTTGCTGCTTGTGTGGACTCAGGCCAATCGGCAGAGCCTCTGGGTTTCTTCTGGATTGATCTGCCATTGCTGATTTGTTAGTGGTGTTTGTGACTGCATGGAGCTACCACTGCTCATTCATGTGAACTGAACTGCTGATATCCTGACAACAAAGATCGGAATTGCGCCAAAGAACCATTTCTAAACAGGTCACATCTTCCTTTGCCCTATTAACCTTTCCTTATCCCTATCTCTGGTGAGTGGTGGGTTAGAAGGGAGGTTAAAGCATTTAAGAACCCTTATTAAAGTAGGTTTTGAAAAATCTAAGCCTATATGGTCCAACATATCCTTTTGCATTCTTTTTTTTTTTTTCGAGACAGGGTTTCTCTGTGTAGCCCTGGCTNTCCTGGAACTCACTCTGTAGACCAGGCTGGCCTCGAACTCAGAAATTCACCTGCCTCTGCCTCCCAAGTGCTGGGATTAAAGGCATGCGCCACCACGCCTGGCTTGTTTTTTTTCAAGACAGGGTTTCTCTGTGTAGCCCTGGCTGTCCTGGAACTCACTCGGTAGACCAGGCTGGCCTCGAACTCAGAAATCCGCCTGCCTCTGCCTCCCAAGTGCTGGGATTAAAGGCATGCGCCACCACGCCTGGCTTGTTTTTTTTCGAGACAGGGTTTCTCTGTGTAGCCCTGGCTGTCCTGGAACTCACTCGGTAGACCAGGCTGGCCTCGAACTCAGAAATCCGCCTGCCTCTACCTCCCGAGGGCTGGGATTAAAGGCGTGCGCCACCACACCCGGCTGGTTAAGCCTTTCTTAAATCCTTGGGGCACATACATTGCCCAGTGAAAAGCAAAACAACCTGGCCATTTTCATATTCCCTGAATCACCCACATGGGTTCCTCACGTGATGGCTTTGCTGGGCTTATTTCCTTGGCTGGGCATGAACTAGGCCAGCTCCCATGACGACAGGCTTGCAGATGAATAGACTGGTTTAAATTCCTAGAATGGTTCTCTGGACAATCTGGGGGCAACAAATTGCCTCTGGGTCTTACTTAGGTTTCTCTTATTCTTATTTGCTTGCTTCCTTGACTTTCTATCCGAAAAGATCCGTCCCATTTCCCTCCAATGACTCAGCTGGAAGTGGTGTCGTCCACTCAGGAGGGGCCTTGGGGAGATGGTGTCTCATAGCCAATTACAGAAACGACCGGAGTAGCCACAAAAGGGGAGCGTTTTCTCTGCCCCTTCCCTCAAAGCAGAGGTAGTTCTAGGGTCCTTCTCTGATGGAATTAAGAAAGTGGACAGAAAAAAGAGGCGTGGCTCCCTGACACTGGTGGGGGAGTGGTTATAACTGAGATTTGAATCAGTGGTGGCACGTCCTTTTACAAAGGTTTGAGTGGCCAGGTCATTAGAATACCTCTGAGTGCAGCTCCCCAGCCCAGAGACTATCTATTCTCTTACCTCTCCCCGCATCCATTTCCTGTAGGGAATGAGAGGTGACACAGAATCTGACCAATCAGAATCGTCTATCACCAGCTGCTTCCTTTCTCTCTATCAAAGTACCAGCTCAGGCTGGGAAAATTTGCCAAGTCTAAGATAAGAGGCCAACTCAGCACCTACCTCCATATCTCTCTCCTGCTGTTATAACATTATCCTTCATTATAAAATCATAAGAACAGCTGTAACTAATTTGCAAAAGATCCTCAAAACGGGCCCTGTGGATGTTCCTTTATAGGAAAGAGTGGGGAGGGTCACTGGCCTCTCACTTAAGATGCTAGCCACCTCAGCCAGCACCTCTCAGCCAGCTGTGTGTAATTATGCAATAAATGCATGCAGCCTCATTATCGTCTTGGGAGGTGCTGGAGTGCACAGAGGCTTGAAGTTTAGCTGAAGTTAGCGTGGTATCGGCGCACCTATGGGGAAGTTGTCATCCATGCTGGATAAGACTTTCTGGTGGTGAACCTGCTTTGGGGTAAATAACCCCTCGAAATAAATCTTTGGTTCCCAAATGGTGCTGGCACAACTGGCGGTTATCATGTAGAAGAATGCAAATTAATCCATTCTTGTCTCCTTGTACAAAGCTCAAGTCTAAGTGGATCAAGGAACTCCACATAAAACCAGAGGCACTGAAACTTATAGAGGAGAAAGTAGGGAAGAGCCTGGAAGATATGGGCACAGGGGAAAAATTCCTGAACAGAATAGCAATGACTTGTGCTGTAAAATCAAGAATCGACAAATGAAACCTCATAAAATTGCAAAGCCTCTGTAAGGCAAAAGACACTGTCAATAAGAAAAAAAGGCCACCAACAGATTGGGAAAGGATCTTTACCAATCCTAAATCAGATAGGTGACTAATATCCAATATATATAAAGAACTCAAAAAGATGGTCTCCAGAAAGTCAAATAACCCCATTAAAAATGGGGTACAGAGCTGAACAAAGAATTCTCAACTAAGGAATGACTGAATGGCTGAGAGGCACCTGAAAAAATGTTCAACATCCTTAATCATCAGGGAAATGCAAATCAAAACAACACTGAGATTCTATCTCACACCAGTCAAAATGGCTAAGATCAAAAATTCAGGTGANAGCAGATTCTGGCGAGGATGTGGAGAAAGAGGAACACTCCTCCATTGTTGGTGGGATTGCAAGCTAATACAACCACTCTGGAAATCACTTTGGCTGGTATACTATTCAGCAATTAAAAACTATGAATTTATGAAATTCTTAGGCAAATGGATGCATCTGGAGGATATCATCCTGAGTGAGGTAACCCAATCACAAAAGAACACACAACTATGCACTCACTGATAAGCAGATATTAGCCCAGAAACTTAGACTACCCAAGACACAATTTGCAAAACACATGAAATTCAAAAAGAAGGAAGACCAAAGGGTGGATACTTTGTTCCTTCTAAGAATGGGGAACAAAATACCCATGGAAGGAGTTACAAAGTTTGGAGCTGAGACAGATAAAAGACCATCCAGAGACTGCCCCACCCTGGGATCCATCCCATATATAACCACCAAACCCAGACACTATTGCATATGCCTGCCAGATTTTGCTGACAAGACCCTGATATAGCTACCTCTTGTGAGGCTATGTCAGAGCCTGGCAAATACAGAAGTGGATGCTCACAGTCATCTATTGGATGGAACACAGGGGCCCTAATGAAGAAGCTAGAGAAAGTAACCAAGGAGCTAAAGGGGTCTGCAACCCTGTAGGAGGATCAACAATATCAACTAACCAGTAACCCCCAGAACTATGTATCGAGTTGCATATGTGGCAGAGGATAGCCTAGTCGGCCATCAATGGGAGGAGAGACCCTTGGTCTTGTGAAGATCTTATGCCCCAGTACAGGGGAATGCCAGGGCCAGGAAGCGGGAGTGGTTAGGTTGGGGAGCAGGGCGGGGGAGGAAATAGGGGACTTTCAGGATAGTATTTGAAATGCAAATGAAGAAAATATCTAATAAAAAATAAATAAAAATAAATTTAAAAAAAAGAAGAAAACTTTATAAGCTACTCTTATTCTGAAATGAATGCTTTTCAAAACTATCACAGTCAATGAACCAGAATCTTACCCTCACCTAACATCTGTGCCACCCTCCAAGCAGAACCATTGTTCAATGAAACAGTTAATGAATGACTTCATGGATAGATCATATTAATACACACACCATTTCTTAAATGAATGTAACCTGTTTCCTGCGGGCTGAGAATGACGATAATCACTTAAGTCAAATAGCTTTGACAGTACCAGGAAATCTGTATCCAAAAATTGTGCCTATAATTCATTTCTTGGCACAGCAGAACTGTCAACTCTTAGCTTATCGACTGTGGAAGTAAAATCCTTTGGTGATGTGAGGGACATTCAAGTACAGCCTTATTACAATGAACTCCAATGTCCAAACACATATTCTGTGTTTGTACCACAATAAGAGCCAAGATTTTAAGCTCTAACAAAAACAAAACAAACAAAAAGATTTTGTGTTCATTAAAAAATGAAGTGATATATTATTTTAAAGTATCATACAGTTAACATATTTAGAGTTACTTAAAATTTATATTGAGAAAAACATATGTATTTCATCATGCTAACAACATTTCTGCCCAATCTATAGCTCCAGCCCTCTAGAGAGGAAAGAATGGTCATGGTTTAACTCAAAGCCACAGCATTTGCTCTGACTTGAGGGCATAACTCTACTCCAGCTGTTTTACAGACACCTGTTACCTGCTTTTTCTAAAATGAGGATTTCAGTACAGATTACAAACAATGATAACATAAGTTGCAGGGAATCAAGAAAGTTATAAGACTTTGTTCTGCCTCCAACAGATCAAACAGACTCCAGATAATCAAAATTGACTCCTGTCAATCAAAAGCCTGTTGATTGCTCCAAATATAAAAGTTTCCTTTAAGTATTTAGCTTCTGTCCCTAGTACATCAGAATTCCACTTGGCTAGTAGACACTATCCAGAAATCAGCTGTGGACTACTAAACTGATCCAAAGGGGGTCTATATCACACCAAACCCAGGTAGTCCTATAAAATTAGAAAGCTCTGGACTTGGTGAAAGCTGATGTGGACCAGTCTAGGCAATGTGATTTCTCCCTGTCTCTTCAGCTGGATGCTTCTGAAAAATGCCCCATTGCCTGAATTCCCTCCTGGACTTTCACTAACATTCCGGTTTTGCTGGGCCCTAACAACACTGTCATAATTTCAGCAGGAAATAGCCAAGAAAATACATAGCCCCTTATTCTCAACAGAAGTTTGGAATGGTTGGTCAGAAGGAAACTCCCTGGCAAAGGAGACAAAATGGCTACCTACAGTAACTATTGGCATACCAAGATTATAATGGCCTTAAAATTTTGTTCCCTTTATGCTAACAGGTATAATTTATAAACAGGTCATACTTCTCCTTCTTCTTTTTCTTCTTCTTCTTCTTCTTCTTCTTCTTCTTCTTCTTCTTCTTCTTCTTCTTCTTCTTCTTCTTCTTTTAGTCATCTATTCTTTTTTTTATTAGATGTTTTCTTCATTTATATTTTAAATGTTATCCCCTTTCTCAGTTTTCTCTCCGAAAATCCCCTATACCATCCCTGCTCCTCAAGCCACCCACTCCCACTTCCTGGCCTTGGCATTCCCCTGTACTGGGGCGTAGAATCTTTGCAAGACCAAGGGCCTCTTCTCCCACTGATGGCCAACTAGGCCATCCTCTGCTACATATACAGCTAGAGACACGAGCTGTGGGGGTACTGGTTAGTTCATATTGTTGTTTCTCCTATGGGGCTGCAGACCTCTTCAGTTCCTTGGGTACTTTCTCTAGCTCCTTCATTGGGGACCCTGTATTCCATCCAATAGATGACTGTGAGCATCCACTTCTGTTTTGACAGGCACTGGTATAACCTCACAGGAGACAGCTATATCAGGGTCCTGTCAGCAAAATCTTGTTGGTATATGCAATAGTGTCTGGGTTTGATGGAGCCCCAGGTGGGGCAGTTTCTGAATGGTCCTTTCTTCTGTCTCAGCTCCGAAATTTGTCTCTGTAACTCCTTCCATGGGTATTTTGTTCCCCCTTCTAAGAAGGAACAAAGTATCCACACTTTGGTCTTCCTTCTTTTTGAGTTTCATGTGTTTTACAAATTGCATCTTGGGTATTCTAAGTTTCTGGGCTAATATCCACTTATCAGTGAGTGCATATCATGTGTGTTCATTTGTGATTGGGTTACCTCACTCAGGATGATATCCTCCAGATGCATCCATTTGCCTACAAATTTCATAAATTCATTGTTTTTAATTGCTGAGTAGTACTCCATTGTGTAATTGTACCACATTTTCTGTATCCACTCCTCTGTTGAGGGACATCTAGGTTCTTTCCAACTTCAGGCTATTATAAATAAGGCTCCTCTGAGCATAGTGGAGCATGTGTCCTTATTACAAGTTAGAACATCTTCTGGGTATATGCCCAGGAGTGGTATTGCTGGATCTTCCAGTAGTACTATGTCCAATTTTCTAAGGAACCGCAAGCCAAAGTGATTTCCAGAGTGGTTGTACCACCTTACAATCCCACCAGCAATGGAGAAGTGTTCCTCTTTCTCCATATCCTCGCCAGCATCTGCTGTCACCTNAATTTTTGATCTTAGTCATTCTGACTGGTGTGAGGTGGAATCTCAGGGTTGTCTTGATTTGCATTTCCCTACTGATTAAGGATGCTGAATATTTTTTTCAGGTGCTTCTCAGCCATTCAGTATTCATCAGTTGAGAATTCTTTGTTTAGCTCTGTACCCCATTTTTAAATAGGGTTATTTGGATTTCTGGAATCCAATTTTTTGAGTTCTTCATATATATTGGATATTAGTCCCCTTATCAGGTTTTGGATTGGTAAAGATCTTTTTCCAATCTGTTGGTGGCCTTTTTGACTTATTGA